>NC_050580.1:7326835-7506957 GCF_011100635.1 Trichosurus vulpecula | reverse complement strand
CTCTCTTCTCTCTCTCTCTCTCTCTCTCTTTCTCTCTCTCTCTCTCTCTCTCTCTCTGTCTCTCTCTCTCTCTCTCTCTCTCTCTTTCTCTCTCTCTCTCTCTCTCTCATTTCCCATTTCTGTGAATCTCTTTGTACTCCTCATACTCTTAAATTTTCATTACATTAGAGTACTGTTACATGAACGTACCATTCTTTGTTGTCCCAACATCCTTCTATTGTGAGATTTTTAATTATTCCCAGTTTTTTTCACATGCACATTTATTGCTATTATCAAAATTTTTGAACACAGAGAATTTTTTATGTAACATTCTTGGTATTTGATTCAGTTCTATTCAGTTTTATTGATTCAGTTTTATTATGTACTTATTATATTCAAAATAGTGTTGGCAACAGGGGATCCCACGACAAACATGATTTCCTTGATTTCAAGAAGCTTCCATTCTACTGGTGGGGACCAACAATAACATGTGTACAGATATCGGTAATGGAAAGCAGACAGAGAAGAGGGTGGGGAGCCAGCAAGAAGTTCTAGGAAGATATGAGCAAAGAAGGAGCATTAATAGCTGGAAGCATCCCAGAATATATGCATATATGAACATACACATACATACACAATACATATACACGTATACAATACACATACATATACATATACATTCATGTACTTAGACACATACATATATACCTACACATGCATACATGTACATACATGCACATACACACCACTTAGTGGCAGCTAAGTGTCGTAGAGTACTGGGCCTAGAGCTAGGAAAACCTGAGTTCATATCCAGCCTCAGACACTTCCTAGTTTCTTGAACCCTGGGCAAGTTGCTTAGTCTCTGTTTGTCTCAGTTTCCTCAATTGTAAAATGAAGATAATAAACCTTGAAGAGATGTTGTCCCTGAGAGGATCCAATAAGATGTGATCTGGAGGACACTTCCACAATGCCTGGCACACAGTGAGCACCGTGCCAGCACTTCTTTCCTTCCTTTTCCCACTTCCCTGTAAAATAAATTGGAGGCAATTAAGAGATGGAGGGCACAAGTGTTAAGGTGTTTTAGAAAAGGCTTTTTGCAGAAGGCTGGGCTTTAGCTAAGAATTAAAGGAAGCCAAAGAAGCTGGGAGGCAGAGATGGGAAAGGAGAGAACCATGGGCGTGGGCACAGTCAGGGAAAATGCAGCATCAAGAGTGATATTTTGTCTGAGGTAGAGCAAGGATGGTCACCAGATTGCAGAGCACATGGGGTGTAAGATGTTAGGAGACTGGGAAGGTAAAAAGGGCGCCTTTGTGAAGAGCTTTAAAAACCAAGTGGAAGATTTTATATTGGATCCTGAAGGCAAACAGGAGCCACTGGATGTGACTGATTGTTGAGTAAGCGGGGAGGTGACATAGTCAGGCTTGAGGTGTAAGAAAACCAATTTAAGAGCAGAATGGAGGATGAGAGACTCAAGGCAAAGAAACCAGTCTATAGGCTATTCTACTAGTCCAGGTATGAGGGGATGGGGGCCTGCACCAGGGGGTGACCATGTCAGAGGAGAGAAGGGGACATAGAGGAGAGATGTTATCAAGGGAGGAATGACAAGACTTGGCAACCGATTGGATGTGGAGGGCAAGAGAGAAGAAGGAGAGAAGGATCACCTAGGTGGTGCGTCCATGAAATTAGGAGGATAGGAGCATCTTTGACAATAATAGAGAGGTTAGGAAGAGGGGAGGTTTTTGGGAGAAAGATGATGCATTCTGTTTTAGGCATGTTGAGGTAAAGATGTCCATTGGACATCAGTTCAATCCAGTCCAAGACAGTTGGAGATGTGAGAATGGAGGTCAGGAGAGAGGCTAGAGGCAACAAATAGATCTGAGAGTCTAGAGATGATAGTTGAATTCATGGGATCTGATGAGATAACCGAGTGAAATAGCATAGAGGGTGAAAACAGCTTGGGACAGTCTTTTGGGATATCAACAATTCATGGGCATGACCTGGATAAAGGGCCACAAAGGAAGATGAGAGGTGGTCAAAGAGATAGGAAGAGAAGCAGGAGAGAGCAATATCAGGAAAATCAAGAGAGAAAAGAACATCAAGAAAAAGAGGGTGATGGGCATGGTCAAAGGGTGAAGAAAGGTCAAGAAGTATTGGGAAAAGGCCACTGGATTTGGCAGTTAAAAGATCATTGGTAACTTTTGAGGGAGAAGTTGCAGTTGAATGATGAGGCTGGAAGACAGACTCCAGAGGGTGAGGAGGAGAGTGAGATGAGAGGAAGTGGGGGTGCTGATTAGAGATGACCTTCTCAGAGAATTTAACCACAAAAGGCAGGAGAGATGTGGGATGATAGATAGCAGGGAGAGACCTACCAAGCGAAGGTTTGTCGAGGATGAAGGCAACGCAGGTATATTTTTAGACATTAAGGAAGCAGTTAGTAGACAGGAAGAGAGTGAAGATAAATGAGAGCAGAGAATGAGAGGAGGGCCAGTTTGCTGGAGGAGATAGGATGGGAAGGGCTCACTTGTGCACGTAGAGGGGTTTGTCTTGGCAAAGGGAAAGGCCACCTCTTCATGTGATACGGGGGTAAAGGAAGAGATCGTGGCAGCCATCATCTGGTGATGTGAGATGAGGAAGAGAGGAGAAGAGGAAGCTCATGGCAAGTGGTCTGAACTTTTTAGTGAAATATGAGGCTAAGTTCTCAAATGAGAGGGTGAAGGGAAGGGCAGCCATGAGAGGTTTGAAGCAGACTGCGAGGCCAGGAAAACCCTCTGGCGAATGGATTATTGAATAGACTTGAGAGGTGTCAAAGTATTGCTTTCCCCCCTTGAAGCCTAGTCGAGATTATGTAAAATCAATTTTTAGTGGACACAGTCAGAGTGGTTTTGGGATTTTCTCCATCTTCATTTAGAAGCATGTCAATAAGAGCAAAGGCATCAGGTTGTGGGAATAATCTAAGACCAAGGCTTGGCATGATAGGATGTGGGGGAGGGACTCTAGAGGAAGTGCAGAATTGAACTGGTTCACTAAGGTGTCCAGATGGGGTAAGGAGGAAAGGGAAGCTGGTGCAGCTGTGATATCCTAAGAAAGATCTAATGGGTCAGTGGACTGGAGGTCACAGTGACGATGAAGAACAGAGCTTGGGGATACAAGATGGAGGAGGACGTGGAATGCTAAGAGATTGTCATCAGACAAGGGAATTTCCGATTTCACGAACATGAAAATGGTGCATTTGTGGGTGATGGAAAGATCAAGGGTATGGCCATGTCTGTGTGGAGCTGAGGTGGAGTGGAATGGTAGTCATGGGAAATGAAACACTTGAGAACTGGGAAGTTAGGATGTTGGGACAAATATCAATATGCATGTGGAAGTTCTGTAGTGTGGAGGCAGGAGCTGAGGAGGAAAGGAAGACTGAGTGAGGCATTGAACCCATAGATTAAGGATGGGAGTGTCATTGAGGTTGCTTGTCAACTGCTAGCAGAATCTTATTTGGTTGGTAGATATGGATGGAGTGAACCTCAAAGGAGCAGAGCTTCCTGAGTGATGGTAGAGGAGGTGCCTAGAAGTGCCATGGGGAGCAAGTATTCCAATCCTCCCATCTCACCACCAACTTGACTACTGTTTCCCACCAGACCATGAAGAAGACATCTCATGGCCCTGGACCCAAGAGCCATTAGAGAACCGATGCTTGCAGCCCAGTGTTGGCAGCAGTCACCTTGGGAAGTAGCCCTTGTGGAAATGCAGCCTGGCTACTGCTCTTGCTGAAATTTCAGGCTCAGCTACTAAAGACCCAGGAAAGAAAGTTCTTGCCACCAAAGTCCTTGGCCCTGTCTGATGGTTCAACATCAGGAACCGACATGATTTTATCAATGGAAATGGCATTGAATTTAGAGTATTATCATGTTTTTCCACTGCACCTTAAGGTCCAAGAGACCTTTCTATGTGGTTTATAGCTAAAACCCTCATATGTGTTGTGTCTCCTGTTAGAATGTGAGCTTCTTGAGAGCAGGGACTGTCTGACTTTTCTATTTGCAGATCCAGCACTGGGCTCAGGGATTTGCACATAGTAAACATTTAACAAATGATTTTTTTCATTCATTTATTCATTAGACCAGTGAGTCAAGGGGAATGCCAATGCTAGAAATGGATGTTAGGAAGGCTGTGTCATCAGGAGGGAGCCAGGTCTCACTGAGTCATAAGTGAGGAGGGAATGGATTCTGAGCATGAGAGACAACCAGTGCAGAAGCATGGGAATGGAGGATGGATCACCGCGTTTGCTGAACTGCAAACAAGTCAGCAGAGCTTGGTCAAAGTGAGCAAAATTGAAGTCCATTCCTCTTTTGGATTTCTCTACCCTTAAAAAGTATTTCATCACATCAAGCCTCAATTTGCCTTTTGGCAATATTGATTTAGACTTTCTCCTCTTGCCCTCTGGGGTCAAATAAAACAGGTCTAATACCTGTCTGGGCCATAGCCCTTCAAGCATTTGAAGACAGCTCTTGTGTCTACCCTCTAACCCCAGCCCAGTCTTCAGTTCTTCAGGCTAGACATCATCTCCATTTTCTTCAACTACTCAGCACCAATTTTAAGCCATTCACCATGAAGATTCCAAGCCATATCAAAGAGAAGGTTTGAGGGATGGACACTCCCAAGAACACGGTTATCAATTGTGAGGTATGGGAGACACTGCCGAAGGACTGTCCAGCATGGCACTCCCACATCAGCGCTCTGTGCTCTATGACCAAAGCAGAATTGTGGTGGTTCCAAAGAGATGTGAGTTGCACAGATTTAGACATGTCTCTCCCAAATGGTGATGTGGCTTATTTTTGCATTCCAAACTCGCATTGGCATGATCGGCCACAGCTGGACATGGTACATTGTCCCAGATACGGTGATGTCATCTTGGTGACAAAGAAATGATGGACCTTCAACGAAAGAGTCAAGAGTGGATATTTTGTCCCAAGTTGATGAGGAGCTATGAAAGATTTGTGAGCAGTGCAATGACATGTTGAGATGGGCATGTTCAACCCATTTCTCAGGAAGTTGATTTTAAGGAGCATGGGAAGGAGGGATTGGAGAAGGAGAATATGATTTCCACTGGAAACATTATTACAAATGCCCTTAAGTGTTTGCACTGAGTCAAGAAGAGATAACTAGTCAACTAAGAGTTTCATGCTCCTCTTATTGGTTATTCTTCTTGTAAGAGAAGGGCAGAAGGACAGAATGGATAAAGAAGGGCTTGAAATCCAGGACGGCCTGGATTCAGGGCCCATTTAGGACACGTACTGGCTTAATGATGCTGAGCAAATCATTTAGCCTCTCTGTGACCTAGACGTTCTCTAAGAGTATAGGTTTCAGGAAAGGCGTCAACCTGCATTGATAGATGGAGTTTTCTTATTCATTATTCCTTATCTATCCAATTATTTATTGGATAACATACTATCTTAATTATCCAATTATTCTTCATTTAATGAAATCATAGGTCCAGTCCTTATCCCTATCCATCTTTCTGTTAGACCAATGTGCTCTAGTCTCTGGTCACAAGGGGAATGTCCTTATTTAAACTGTGAAAGCCATGGAAAGTGTTGGAGAAATTTTCCTTTTTCCATTGGAGTAATTTAAGAGTAATTCTTAAGTTGGAATCACCAGAAGAAATGGATTCACCTTCCATTGGAAGGTGAGTGTCCTCACCTCCACCCCAGCAGCTAGAGGAATCAATTGATGGACGCTTCAAGGCTGTAATAAGTGGGTCACTTTCATTTCTTCAAAATAAGCCTGGACCAATTCCAGCTGCCCCCAGTGCTCTCCTTCCTACTGGGATGAATATATCAGCTCCAGGAAGTTTCAGATCATTCACAAGAAAATCTAGTCTGTTGCTCCATCTTTGAGCAAACCTTTGCTAATCTGCATTTAAGTCAAACATAAAACAATCAGCAATTCTTGCAGAGATGTCTTTTTACATTATTCCTGAGTCAGGAGGTTATCTGGGATCTTGAGGCAGGGCTCACTGCTACTCAGAGGTAGTCAGACTGCTTTGCTCCCTCTGATTAGGTTGACTTTTAAATTCATTAGCATACGTATGATGCTTCTGCCTGAGAAACAGAGGTTCTGGTCACCTCTCATGGGTTGGAAGCAGTAGCTGAAAATAACTATCAGCCTGTAGAATGTGAGGTCGGGTAGCACCGTGATTGGTGTGACAGATTTGAAGTTAGAAAGCCCTAGGTCAGAGTCCCTCCTATGATATTCACCAGCTACTTAATGATGAGGATGGGTATGACCTCACCAAGCCTCAGTTTGCTCATCCTTAAAAATGGCGATAATAAAGTCCAAAGCACATCATCAGATTGTTGTGAGGCTCAAATGAGATTCCACAAGCATTTATCGAGCACCTACTGTGTGCCAGGCACTTTGATTTTCTTTATATCCCCTCTACTCAGCACAGTTCCTAACGTAATAAGTACTAAGAAATGCTTGTTGATTTCAATGTACTGCAGTTATAGAGACAAAAACGAGAAAGTCCCTTCCCCCATGAAGCTTCTGCTCTCTGATGGGGAAGACAGTATATAGGCATATACCAAAAATGTACAAAATACATACAAGGTGATTCCGATGGGGGAGAGGGCATAAGCAGCTAGGAGAATCAGAAAAGGTTTCAGGAAGAAGGTAATGCTTGGGGTAAGCGTTGAAGGAATCTAAGATCGCTAGGGGGCACCACAGGGCACAGAGCACCTGGCCTGGAGTCAGGAAGACTCCTTTTCCTAAATTCAAACCTGGCCTCTGACACTTACTAGCTGAGTGAGCCTGGGTAAGTCATTTTACCCTGTTTGCCTCAATTTCTTCATCTGTAAAATGAGCTGGCAAAGAAAATGGCAAACCACTCCAGTATCTTTGCCAAGAACACCCCAAAGGGGGTCATGGGGCATCAGACACGACTGAATAACAGCAAAAGGATTACATGCAACTGAGGTGAGGAGACAGAGGATGGGGGACAAAGCTAGGATAGAGCCAGGGAAGTGGGCCATGGGGCTGCATATGGAGAAGAGCAGGTCAGAAATACCTACAGGAAAGTTCAGACACTTGGGACAGTCACTTTGGACATTTCAAAACTTTGGACAGCTGACTGGGATAACCTGGGTATTTCCAACCTCTTGGCTGAAAAAGAGGTACCTTTCTTTTGAGGACAAAACATCACTGGACGTAGTCATGAGTGTTTATCCTAGAAGAGTCAAGGGGAGAGATTTCAGACAACTATTGGCCAAGTCAAGCTGGGATTGACAATGACTGAAATCCTGACCCAGGACATAGATTTATGGAACATCATTATAGGGAGGGGTGTACAACATTTCCAGCTTTAGCTTCAAATCTTGGATTATTGGCTAAGGTTCAAAGGGTCATAGATTTAGGGCTGTAAGGGATCTTCAAAGTTATTGAGTCCAACCGACTCATTTTACAGCAGGGGAAACTGAGGCCCAAGGAAGAGGGGACTCACCCAAGGCTGATGTCCAATTTGGTGAAGCTTCCATCGTTTCTCTTTTGGAAATGTCATGGTGAACAATAGGGGAGATTATAGTTAGTTTCATTTCTTCCAAGACAGGATCTGGGACAAGTTAATTTTAGCTCATAATAATTGATAACAGCTCTTTTTCCCTCCCTCTTTTTGTAAAAAGCTTCATTGTCAGTGTGAAGTCTGTCCTCTCCCACCTCAAGCAGGATGTGTAATGTCCCTAAAGGAAGCAGCTTGGCTACTTCTTTCTTCTAAGCAGTGATGAAAATAAGGATTAGTTGACTGCTATAGAAAAAAACAAACCCTTATCTCTGCGGTTATGAATGAATAATTCTAATTTCCTTCCAAGTTGTAAGAAATCAGTTTGTTTTACATAGAAACGCAATACTTTCTTGATCTCTGGATATGCGATTAGAATTTTTCCCTCTGCTTGGCATTTGTTTCATTACAGAATGAAATTTCAAGCTTATGTTTTCAGATGCATTTCTTCTCATGCATTTCAATGTCTGCTTTTTTTCCCAAACCTCGGCCTCCAGAAATACAACCTAGCAGATTGTCTCTCCCTTTTTTCAGATTAGCTTTGGAATCAGTGGAGTAGGAGGAGATGTCTTTTAAAAAATGCTGATTCTCAGTGGAGTCGACATTCAACCATCTCATGAATGTGTTTGGAGGAAGATGCCAATTTGGGAGATGAATGATGATGACTTAGCACCACTAAGAGAAATGGAGTTGCTCTCGGGCCTTGGCTTTGTCTTCCTGTGATTACACCAATGATCCTTGTGGACTGGTAGAGTAATGAGGTTAAAACCATCCTTGCCAAAGGTAGGAAAGCAAGGCAGGACAAAGAAACAATACACAAAGAAAGCCTCAAGTTTTCAGGGCTCGACATTTGGCTTGTGAGAAGGAGCCGCTCTCTCCTAGGACCTGTTCTGTTTTATGTTTGGGGGTGTGTTATGGAACTGTGATTTCCCTGGGGTGGAGAACTTCCAGTGTGAAAACTCCATCTACCAATAATACAGAGCTCCAAGTGTTCAGTAATTTGTAGTGTTAGCGACTTGCCCAGAACAATGAAAGGGGGAAATGATTTGACCAAAGTAAGACTGTCCCAAATCCAAGTCTTTCTGACTAAAGGCCAGCTCTCTCACCACTAATCCCATTCTGTTTCTCATATCATCAATTAAAATACGACAAATATGGAAGAAAAGACAGAAGCATCAATCACCAAGCATTTGTAAGCAGCTACCATGGGCCAGGATCTTTGTTAGATGCTTGGGATATAAAACCAAAGCCAAAGAACCCTTGCCCTCTGAGAACATCCATTCTAACAGGAGGGATAATATGTGTGTGGTTTGGTGTCTTTAAAACAAGGCAACCTTGGCAGGAAAGAAATGAGCCACTGGAGGGGCCATGGCGGGGCTCATGAAGAAGAGGGCATTTTACCTGTGACTTTGAGCATTCCAGACATTCCCAGATATGGAGGTGAGGAGAGCATGCATTCCAGCATGGAGGCAGAAAGGGCAAAGGTAGAGTGGTGGGAGATGAACGACATGCATGGACATCAGCAAGAAGGGTGGGTTAGCCGGGCTGGAGAGTTTGCAGAGGGGAGTCATGTGTCACATGGCTGGACAAATCTGTAGGGCCAAGCTGTGAAGGGTTTTAAATGCCAAGCTGAGGACTTTATATTTGGTCCTAGAAGTGTATTGAATAGCAGAGGAAACTGGTGTCATCTACGCTTTAGGGAAATCATTTTTTCAGCTGCATGGATAATAGGTTGGAGATGGAAGGGATAAAGCAGGAAGATCAATGAGGATGCCTGTGCCCTTAAGGACAGGGAGTTCAAACAAAGGACATGGATACAACTTGCAACTGTGCGCATTAAGTGAAAGATGCCTAGAGGATGAAGCATTTGGCCTTGACCTTGAAGAGCTGTCAGAGTAGAGAGGTTAGTTCAGGAAGTGAGGAGGAGACAATACAGTGGCTGTGGAAAACAGTGAGCAAAGCTCCAAAGGGAGCAATTGTAGAATATATTTGGGGGCTGAGGACTCTTCCCTTTGTACTGAGGCCTAGAAGATGTGAGGGTAGCCAGCATGAGAAGAAGATTACAATGTATAGTGGGGAGGGGCCTTGAATGTCAGAGTAAGGAGCTTAGATATCATTCTATAAGCAATGGAGAGGGAAATGGTCAGAAGTTTTTAGTAGCTAAGGCCTTCTCATCCTGGACTCTTCCTACCTTTCCAGTCTCCTCACACTTAGCTCTTCTTTGTCCACTCTGTGATGTAGTCAATGGGACTCCATTCCTCAAATTGAATATGCTTGTACCATACCTGGAATGCTCTCCCTTCCACCTCTACCTCCCGGATTCCTTGGTTTCCTTCCAAACTCAACTCATATCACATTTTCTGAAGGAAGTTTCTTGGTCTCCCTTTCCCTCCTCCCCCCATTCCCAGGTTAGTGGCTTCCGCATTACCTCCCATCTCTTCCATGAAGATCTTGGTTGTATCTAATTGTTGGCATGCTCCTCCAACACTTGGCACTTTCCTTTTTAATTTTTTTTAGATCCTATTTGTCAATCTGATGGTTGTGAGGTAGAATCTCATCATTGCTTTAATTTGTATTCCTCTAGTAGTGATTTGGAGCATCTTTTGCATAAATAGCCTAAATTTATTCCCTTGAGAACTGTCTGTCCTTATACTAAGATCATTTTTCAATCGGGTAATGACTCTTATTCGTATAAATTTGAATCATTTTTTATATGTCTTCAAAGTTAGACCTTGATCAGTGAAACTTGTTATAAAGACTCCCACCCAGACAACTGTTTCTCTTTTACTCTTAACTATGTCATATTGCTTGTACAAAACAATTTTTAAGTTTATGAAATCAAAATGGCCCATTTTACCCTCTATGATCCTCTAATACTTTGCTTGGTCATAAACTTCTTTTCCATCCATATAGCTGAGATATTTTTTTTCCCATTTGTTCTGTTTATAATGTGACCTTTCATACTTAGGTCACATGTTCATTTGGAACTCAAGGGGTGAGGTGTTGGTCCCAATCTAATTTCTCCCATCCTGCTGTCCAGTTTCACTGGTAGTCCTTGGTGAAGAGTGAATCATTGTCCTGATACCTTGGGCTTTGTGTTTGCTGAGGACCCAGGTACTGTAGGGTTTCTCTATTATTTTTTAACCAGAATCAAATCTTGAGAATTACTGGTTTCCACTAATGTTTGAAATCTTGCACGGCCAGGCCTTCTTCATTCCCATTTCTTTATATTATTTCCTGGGAGGATTTTGACCTTTTTTGCTTCCATAGGAATGTTGTTGCTTTTTTCTAGTCCTGTAGAGTAGTCTGATCAGTATGGCAGCATAGAATAAGTAAATCAACTTCTGTGCTGCTATCATTCTTACAATATTGACTCATCTTGCCCATAATAAATTAATATTTTCCAGTTGTTTACATCTGTCTTTATTTCTCTGAGCAGTGGTTCATTGTTGTAGCCAAATTGCTCTTGCATATTTTGGTAGGGAGACTTCCAAGTATTTTCTACATTTGATTGTCATTTTTAATGGATTTTCTCTTTCTATCCCTTCCTCCAGGATTTTATCGGTATTATAGAGAAACACTAATGATTTATGTGGATTTTAATTTTACATCCTGAAAGTTTGCTGGAGTTACTAATTGTGCCAATTAACTTTTTAGCCAACTCTGTAGAGTCCTTTAAGTGATCCATGATATCATCTGCAAAAGTGATCATTTTGTTGCCTCTTTACCTCTGTTAATTCTCTCAATTTCTTCTTTGTTTCTTATTGCTAGAGCCAGCATTTCTTGTCCTATGTCAAATAGAGGTGGTGACAGTGGGTATTCTTGTTTCATCCCTGAATTTATTGGAAAACATTCTACTTTATCTCCATTGTATATGATGGCAGCTCTATGTTTTAGATATATACTATTTATTATTTTAAGAAAAGGTATGCTTATTCTTATGTTTTCTAGTGTTTTAATAGCGATGGGTAATATATTCTGTCAAAGCCTTTTTGAATCTATTGATACAATCCTATGATTTTTGTTGATTTTTATTATTAATATGGTTAATTAAATGTATAGTGTTCCTAGTAATAAACAAATGCTACATTCTAGGAATAAATCCAACCTGGTCACAATGTCTGATCTTTGTAAGATGTTGTGATGTCCAGTGAGGCTGGAAAGATAGGCTGGGACCAAGCTGCAATGGGTTTTAGGAGCTAAATAGAGAAGCTTTTGTATTATCTTAGAGGCTACAGAAAGCCATGGAGTTATTTGAGTAGCAAAGTCCCATCCATGGTCAGATCTAAGCTTAAAAGAAATTACTTTGGCAGTCACAAGTGGGAGTCCTCCTCATTCTAGCTTCTCCCGCTTGTTATTTCCCCTTTTCCCTTCTCTATAGCTTATTTGTGTAGGTGTTTGTATGTTTTCTCCTTCATTAGATTGTAAGCTTCCTGAGCACAGGGATTGTCTTTTACCTTTCTTTGTACTCCCAGCATTTAACACTGCCTAGCGTATATGTAGCAGGTTCTTAATAAATGTTTATTGACTGACTAACTGGACTGGACTAAGATGGGAATGGGGAGAGACCTGAGGCAGGGTCACCAATTCAGAGACTATTGACATAATCTAGGTGAAAGGTAATGAGAGCTTCTAAACTAAAGTGGTAGCAATGTAGAGAAGGAAAGAGGGTCAAAAGGAGAGGGTCAAACATATTCTTAAGAGTCACCAAGTGGGGAGGGGGATATTTGAAAAGTCTTCTGGCTCTATCCAACATACATCCTCCAGAGGAGTTTCACTCTTTCAAACAGACCTTCTAAGGATTTCACAAACTTTGCCTCTCCCCTTCCAATCCTTCCAGCCTGTGGGGTTAATGCCTATTGATAGCAAGCTGAAAGATCTGGGATCACTGATTTAAATAACAAGCAAAGGTCTCCAGCTCACTTCCTTGAAAAGTCTAGAGAAGAAAGGGGAAAAAGATGTCCCATCCAGATGAAGGAATTACAGGGAACTAAGGTGAAGAGTTGGGGTTGGACCAGCTGGAGAGAAATCTTCTCTATTCCAATTGTTCTGAAGTTTTACTTTTCCATTTTCTCTTTCCAATGCCTAGTTGAGTGTAAGTCCAATTGGACATGGATGGCAGGGATAATGATGGAAGAAGGAAGAGGAACAGAAGGAGAAGGAGAAAAGATTGGAGATGGAGAAAGCAGAGGAGAAAGAGAAAGATCTAAGAGAAGGAGGAAAAGAGGGAGCTAGAGATTAGTTCCATGAAGGACAGTCTCAGCTAAAGGTTCTATCTCATTCCCAAACAGTTCTCTGTACATAAAAGATGCTCAAGAAATTTTTGTATTGAAGAAAATAGTTGCAAAGGAATGAAAGGAGTTGATAAACTGAGAACTAATTAGTAAATATGGCTTCCCAGAATAAAACGGAAAGTCCTTGAGGACAAGCCTATTTCATCTTTCTCTTTGCATTCTCAGTAGTGCCTAGTGCAGGGCCTGATGTATGGTAGATATTTTAACCAATAGCTATTGGTTAAAATAAATGAAAGAAATTAGTAGTAGGATCATAGCTTTGGAGTCTGGAAGTCAGATAATCCAATGCCCTTGTTTATACATTTAGAAAAACTGAGGTCAAATTACCCTAAGAGCAAGGTGCAGAGTTAGACTTTGAATCAGGTCATAGACTCCAAGTCCAGCTCTCACTCCACTGTGTCACTCAGTATCTCCTCCTTTTATTCTTCTTCTTCCTCCTCCTCCTCTTCTTTCTTTTTCTCCTTCTCCTCTTCCTCCTCCTCCTCTTCCTCCTTCTCCTCTTTCTCCTTCTCCTCTTCCTCCTTCTCCTCTTTGTCCTCCTCCTCCTCCTTCCAAATGTTCACTTATTTTGCTTAGAAAACTACCAGAAAACATGAATGTGTCTCCTGTCCTGACATAGGGAGCCCAAAGGCAAGAAACTTTCCTGTACCTCAAGTGAGAGTTGCTCATTGGCCCAGAAGAATTCAATATAAGTAGCAGGTCACTGCTTTTATCTTGACAGTCTGTTCATAAGTGTGGCTTTAGATATATCCAAGAGAGGGTAGAGAAGACACTCCCCTCCAAAAACTCTCTTGCTAGGTTAGAGCAAGCTGTGCCACGGAGGAATGTGGCTGTGGTTGGTGCCCATGGAAGAGATATGGTCCTTTCCTCTACAGGGAGTTTTCAACCACAAATCAAGGCTGATGGGATGCGATGGTCACAGGATGGACAAGGGCATGTCTCTGGTACCTTGAGTCTTTTGCCAGGGTGCAGGCTCATAGAAAAATATTTTTCACAGACCACATTGGAAAAGAGGGGCTAAGTGTCTGTCAGGCCTTCCCCACCCCCACAATGAGAAACACGGCAAAGATAATTTTCATTTCTAGATTGTGGGCATTTTGTTATTTCATTAATTCTTGTTCTCCTGGGATCAGACACTTGTGGGCAAAGGGAAATAGGGGAGGGGGAATGGCATTGCTGAGATTAGACAAATCTCTGTCACTGTGTGTCCATCTGTCCATCCATCTGTGAATAACCTGTAATTATTAATAATATGAGTGATGTCATCAACACTTTGGCAAGAATACCAAGCCCCCGAGACTGCCCTGGAAGCAGGCAGTATAGGAGAAAATAGAAGAAATCGCCATCATGTGTTTGCACTGTAGCCGAGGAGAAATCTGGCTGCAGCATGTCCCTGCCAAACTGCCCTCCACGGAAGGCCAGGAGCATATTGGGTTTTCTCATAAACTTCCAATGAGATCAGATTGGCTCCATCTCAAAGCAACGCCTCGGATATAAAAAACATGGCATGCATACTGCAAGGAAAATGTAATTCAAAGGGCTTCTGATGCCAGGAGAGACACCCAGAAACCTTCAGAAAAGCAAAGGTTTGTGGAAGCCATGAAGGACTTTTGAAAGGCAAAATAATCCCTGACCTTAGGGGTCTGGGGAAGAGGTTGAGAATGAAGGTGTGCATAGCGTGTCTTAAGGTCTGTGTTCTGGCACATAGGGGAGTTGAGATGAGAATCCTACCTCTGACACCAGCTGAATAGGATTTGGGGCAACTCACTTTCTCTTCTGATCCTTAGTTTCTGCATGTGTAAAAATGATTGGTTGAGTAAGGTGATCTCCACCATCTCTTACAGACTTGCTATGTGTGTGACCATGGCCCTGTCACATTATCTCCTGAGCTTCAGGATCCTCATCTGAAAAATGATGGAGTTGGAGGTATCTTCCCAATGCAGATCTATGATCCAATGACTCTTGTTTTTAATTGGCTTTTTAGCTTGATCAGACAAATGTTGTCTCTCCCAAGTGAGGACAGTTTGAGAAACGAGGGAAAATGGGAAATGCCCCTGGGTAGGAATCTGGTGGGCTAGAACCTTAGGGAGAGGGGACTAGAGCATTCTGGGCTCCTATCATTGGAAAATGAGAATGTAAAATGAATCCCCAACTGTCCTTTTTTGGAGCTCTTCTCTATGGCTTCCCCATCCAGAGGCTGAGTGCTTTAAAACTCTCTTTGAATCTCCGAGATAGAGGGTATCTCAGTGGTATCTAGGCCAACATACAACAAGACTAGAATTTTGCTACAGTAAAACCTGACAAATGATCAGCATCGAACTCCACATTTTGGAGTCACAAATAGTTCCTGGCACACAGTGGGAATTTAATAAATGCTTGTCAACTGATGGCTTCACTTCAAATCCCCCCCTCAGACACTTAATGATGCTCTATCCATTAGTCAACAACCGTTTATTAATCATTTACTTTGTGTGAGGGAATGTGCTGAGCTCTGGGAATATAAAGAGAGGCAAAAATATGGTCCCTGTCTTCAAAGAGCTGATATTCTAATGGGGGATATGACATTACATATCCCATATATGACATTTGGTTTTATATGTCTCAGCAAAACAATTAGTAAAGAAAAACAGAAATCAAGATGGGATATATAAGATAAATAAATAAGACAACAACTTGGGATATGCAAGATAAGTATAGAGGAAGAGAGAATCTCAGCAGGAAGGTAATAGTATGAAGGGTGGAGGTGGAAAAATCCTCTCTGGAAAGTTTCCTTAACTTCTCTCTGCCTCAGTTTCCTCTATACTAAAATGAAAGGCAGACTCCACAGCCTCAAAGCCTCTTCCAACTTTAAGCCAATGATCTTATGATCACATGACCTCAACTGAGGGGGATGCCAGTGGCTTCCATAGCATCTCACTTTCAGACAGCCTTCATGGCTTTCATACTTCTCTGCCCTTCCACTGTAAGAAAGATTCTGATAAAATCATTTAACCCAAGTTGCCACTGGCAGGAGAAGCTAGATGAATCACCTGGTATACTACTATTTGCATAAGTATGAAGGATAGAGCCCAGCTCTCATTGTGGAATTCTAGGCATCATTGAACCAGCTGGGGATGTGTATTTTTGGGCAAAGACTTTTACTGACTTCTCCCACAACTCATCATATTCTTGGCTTATATGACTTACTGGCTGGCTGGTCCAAGTTGTTTGGTCTCTCTCAGGATGTAATGTCACAAATGATGCGGAAGGAAGAGTTCTGGATTGAGGATTTTCATAAGCACTTTGGATGAAGGTTTCATGCTTGCCCATTTTACAGATTATTCAAAGTTTGAAGGGACCCGTGACCTATATGAATGTGAACCAGGATTCAAGAGGATCTCCATGGGCCATAACATTAGTCTGGCTCCAAGAAGATGAAATTGAATAGGCATGAAAGTAAAGTTTTACATTTGAACTATAAAAGAAACAACCGTGAGTGTATAAAAGGGATGGTATGGCTAGATCAACCAACTACAATCTCAGAGCTTTTGTTGGATGAAGTTCAGTATGAATGAAGACTGTGGCCTGCAGCAAAATGAAGGCTGTCTTGGCTGCCTGGAGACACAGGGCACCCCAAAGTATGGATGACATTGTCTTACCATGTGTGTCCTTGTCACAGCACTTCAAGCATATCCAGTTTGGAGTATTACATTACAGGAAAGAAATCAACACATTGGAAAGTGCTCCCATGACTTAGCATAGTTCCTGGAACACAGTGGTGTTTAATAAATGCTTTTGCTTGCTTGCTTGATTAGTTTAATTCAGAAGAGGCAACCAGGCTTGTGAGAAGACTAGAAACTCTGATTCCAATTGGCTGAAAGAACTGGGGATGTTTCACCTGGAGAAGAGCAGGTTTAGGGAGGATGAGATGGTTGTGTTCAGTGTCTTTAATGGTGTGCCGGGAGAGAGAAGGCATAGACTTGTTCTTCTAGGCCTCCAAGGACAGAACTAGGAACAGTGGACACAAATTTTTGCAGGGAGGCCAGTTTTAGCTCTATGTCAAGAGAAATGTCCTGAGCCTCAGAACTCTCCCAAAGAGGCATGGACTACATTGGGAGATCATGGCTTCCCTTACCTTGAAGGTCTTCAAGTGAAGCTTGGTTGGCCACACTTATTGGGTATTTTAAAGGAAATTCCTGAGGTTACTTCATACTGTGAGGGTTTGCATTTCTGTGAATGAGGACTTGGATGAAAACCTTGACAGCTCACTGAGACTTTGGCCACTTTGTGTCATGTCATGTCATTCAATGCTTCCTCTGTAAAAGGGGGAAGTTAGGCACTCTCTCAGCTCCTCTTCAAATCAGATTGCATGGGTCCTAGGAGCCACACCCTTTGATGCGCTTGGTGTTTAACCCGACATGGGCTTGTTACCGTTCCCAGACTGACCTGGGTCCCTTTCAGCTCTGAGGCAGCCATCACTCTGAGGTTTTCAAGGACGGAGACATTTTCCATTCCAGACTGTTGAATGGCCTCCCAGCCCAGAATAAGCACTTAATAAATGCTTGTTGACTGACTGGGCAGGAGCCCTGAGATGTGTGATGTCTCTACCCTCTTTCTAGTAGCAGAAATGGTCTGATCATTGTCCCAATTTCTGTGCCACTCCCCTTATGGAGGCTAATGTGCCACCTTCCCCTGTGGAAAGATCCCTGGAATGGGAGTAGTCCCATGGGGCAAATGGAGTCCAGTGTGCCTAAGTCCTACTAGCATTATATGAGCCCTTCATTGCTCTTGTAAAACAGTTTTAATGCTCCTTATCAATAAAGAAGTAGATTGCAGAGATGAATTCTCCTGAAGTGGCAGGCCATCCTGAGGCAGAGTTGTGCCTGTATAAAGCCCGCTTTTGGTACACTCTCTCTTTTTTATCTCTTTCTCCTTTCTTCAGGTGCCCCATCTGCTAATGTGCTGGAGTCAGGTGACCTAAGTTCAAACTTGTTCTCTGTATCTAATGAGCTGTGTGATCTTGGGAAAGTCACTTCTCTCTTGGCCTCTTTCCTGCCCTGTAGAATGGACAAGTTGGATCAGGCCTGAATTTTTCAACCTGTAGGCCCAGGATCCCTGATGAAAGGCCTTGGAGTAAATTACAAGGGGTTCAAAAATCCAAGTACACTTTTGAATCTCTTATCCACCTTGTCTTGATTGTGGTTGGCCAAATCTCAGCTATGGTTTACTTTCACAACCCATCTCCTTCACAAATGCTCACATGCTGCCAAATGGAGCTGGAGGAAATCATGAAACCATGCTGGCTGGGCTCCACTAGAAATTTATGTCACCTGATCTCAATGGGCTCTTATTACTGCAAGGCAATGTACTTCATTCTCCTTAATTTATTCACTATCCCTCTGACCACAGCAGCTGTTCCATTTCATCTTTCTCTAAGTCTCCCATGTTACCTCCACCTCATTTGACATCCCTCGGACATTGTCCCGCACTATCTCCTCCTTCATTCTGATCTCAGGTGAAAAAACAGCCCTTTTCCTTGTGAAGGTGAACCTCTTGTGTCCTTAAGACCATCTCCTTATGTTTTCTCCAGCAAATTGCCTCTTTTATTACCCCCATTTTCTGTCTCTGTCTCTGTCTGTCCATCCGTCCGTCTGTCTGTCTCTTTCTCTCATCTTCACTGTCTCTACTGTTTACTATAGACATCTATTGTTTGGTTCCCCGCTATCTATAAGTCTCCCCCATCCTCAAAAAAAGCCAAAAACTCTACATAGTTTCCCATGATGCCTGTGAGCTATGGTTCTGTATCTTCCTTTCCTTAAGTAAATTTACAAAAGATGTGTACAACTGGGCTTCCACTTCCTCTCTTTTCCCTCTTCCAAATCCTTTAAATTTGACTTCTGACCCCTTTACACACCAAAATAGCTCTCTAAAGAGTGACCACTGCTTTCTTCATGACCAAATCTGATGGCCTTTTCTCAGACCTTATCCTTCCTTAACCTCTCTGCACCATTTGACACTGTTGACCAGATTCTTCCTGGAAAATTTCTCCTCTCTGGCTTTTGCTGACTCAGTTCTCTTCTTACGTCTCAGACTGTTGTTCTCAGGTTCTTTTGCTGACTCTTCATTTGTATCATGGCCATTAGCAGCGGGCGTCCTCCAAAGCTTTGTTCCGGGTCCTTTTCTTTTTTCTCTTTATACTCTCACACTTGGTGATTTCATTGGCTCTCATGGGCTGAATGATCGTTTCTGTGCTGATGATTAGGGCAGCCAAGTGGTACAGTGGATAGAGCACGGGCTTGAAACTAGGAAGACACATCTTCCTGAGTTCAAATCTGACCTCAGACACTTTAGTATTTGTGTGACCCTGAGCAAGTCACTTAACTCTGTCTCAGTTTCCTCATCTGTAAAATAAGCTGGAGAAAGAAAAAGCAAACAACTTCAGTCTCTTTGCCAAGAAAACCCCAAAAGGGGTCAACAAGAGTTGGATGTGACTGAAAAATGATTGAATCGAACTGATGATTCTCAGGTTTATTCATTTATTTTCTCTGCCCTGAGCTCCAGATTTTTCTAAAGTGAAGGTCTGACCAAGTTACCTGCCTGATCAACAAACATCAGTGGCTCCCTATTGTCTCCAGGATGAGATAGTCTTTTGTTTCCCATTTAGAATCCTACAAAACTTGCCCCCTTCCTATCTTTCCAGTCTCCTTAAATTCTACTGCTCTCCACGGACAGTTTTTCACTCTACAATTCAGCTATACCAGCCAACTTGTTGGTTGCTCATGAAACTCAATATCCCATTGGCTCTTCTCTTATTCTGAATACTATCCCTGACAAGCTCTAGCTCTTGGAATCTCTGGATTCCTTAAAGACTCTGATCCAACCCCTGCCCCACTTTTCTGTTTCCCTTCACCCCCACCCCACTTGCTAGCAACGTCTTTTTCTAGGATTGCCTTCCATCTACTTCGAATTTACCCAGTTACTTCTGATTTATAGATGTTGAATCTTCCATTAGAATTTAAACCCCTCGAGGAAAGGGACCATTTTAAAAGTTTCCTTTGCAGTCCTGGTACTTGGACTGCACCTGGAGCATAGTAGGACCACGATAAGTATTTGTTGCTTGACTGATTATGCTGCCCACCCCTTCTCACTATATTCACCCAGGCATTGTCAACTCTTGCTGATAGATGCCATTTCAGTAGGTCCCAGCGAGAAAGACATTGCTATCTAAAGCGGGGCTTTTACAGAAAAATCGAGTCCAAATGAAACCCAAGGCAGCTATTGAATGAGTATTGTGTTTGGCCTCAGGCAGACCAGCTTTCAAATGCTGCCTCTGGGATTTATGAACTGGGAGACCAGGGGCAAGCCAGCCACTTTAATTCCTCTGAGTCTCTGCTGCCTCCAATTCCTGGCTTCTAGGATTGTGGAGGGTCACACAACTAGTAAAGTGTCACCCAAAGAGGCAACACCTGGAAAATGCCTGAGACAATCCAGAAGTCCCAGCTCTTATTTCATTGGGAAGATGATTGTCTTCAGAAGCTGGAATCGATGTAGAAATGCAATGCCTTCCTCCTATCTCATCCTGACTAGTTCTGGCTGATGCATGGTCTTAGCCTGGAGAAGTAAAATCTTCTGTGTAGACCAGTGTGTTAGTTGGGGAAATTGTGAAAGAAATCTGCTTTCATTCTCCCCTTGCCTTTCTTTTTTCTTTTCCTTCTTCTTCAGGTATCCTCATAACATCCTTGTCAGGTAGAAAGAGTCTGGGCGGCACCAGAGGAGGCTTCCAGTTTTCACTGATCATTCCCAGATATGTTACCTTGGGCAAGTCAAGGTCACAAACCTGGGTCTGAATTTCTCCAGGTCAGCCCTGATGGCCTTTGTGGTCCCTTCCAACTCCAGACACAAGCTTACATGAGTTTTTGAGATGACCTTCAAAATCCTTTCTATGTCCAAAATCTGATGAAAACTATCTAAGCCTCTGTTTCCCTATTTGGAAGATAGGGGGAGTCTCAGGGTCATTTCAGGTGTCAGTCAATGAGAAGCCTCTGAATCTCAGTTTACCCATCTGTAGGATGTGGGCCTTAGATTGGGTGATGTCTAAGGTTCCTTCCAGCCTTTCATTTTCTTGGCCAACCCCCTTGGCTGGTACATTTGTTTCCCCTCATCTGATGGACTGCCTCCACCTCCTCACACTGGGGCCTTTGTAACCAGGTGATGGCTCCCTTGTCTGAACTCCTTTGAAGCTGCTCAGGTTTGTCACTTGCTTTACATATGAGTTCATGCATTTTCCTCCAGCCAACATCTGCTGCTGCTTCCAGGCTTTTCAAACAATTCTACCATCTCACCTCTTGAAGGGAGGATGGACCAGGGAGGGCAGAGCAGGCATCTGAGCATCCCTGAAGGTAAAATCAGGGCAAGAAACCTGCACCTGGGGCATTGGGTAAGTCCTGCTGTCAGGGTGGGTACAGGCCCAGCTCCTGCCAGCCTTCTGCTCACAGGTGGAGGCGGGCACTGCTAGCCCCACTGCACACCAGGAGATCTTCTAATGCATCACAATTACAGGCACACCTGTGCTAAATACCTCTGTGAGCCTGGGCCAGCCATGTGGCTCCATGGGGGCTCTCCCGTCCCCTGAATAGCTCATTTCGGCACCACCGCCAACAAGCCACAGGTGTGCACCGCGGGAGCAGATGAAACTTGGATTTGGACGACTGTACTGACAATTCTGGGTCCAGGACGCATCTGTCTTTGCCAGCATGACTGCAATGAGGAAGGACTGAGGTGTTTACTCAGGGCTCCAAAGAGACTAGTATCAGCCGAATTTGCATAGAGCTCCTGCACATTACAAAAAGGTTGTCACAAGACCTTAAGAGTATGGGCTTAGAGTCCAAAGGTACCTGACCAATCATAGCACCCTGGAAGCACCTTAGAGATCACAAGACCATCAGTTTGGACCTGATGGGAACACTGGATATCAATTAGTCCAATCTCCTCATTTGACGGAGGAGGAAACTAAAGAGGGGGATGGGATAGCCCACGGAGTGCAGTGGAAGGAATGCTTGATTTGGAATCAGTTACTTACTGTCTGTGTGATACTGAGTAAATTGCTTCACTCCCTCTGACCTCAGTTTTCTCATCTCAGTAATGGAGAAAGAATGGAATTGGATGACCTCTGCAGTCTCCTCTAGATTCAAATCTATGTGGTTCTGTGATCCAGTGACACAGGGTCCAAACCTAGGTCCTTTAAGTGAAAATTCAGCCCTCTTTCCAAGGGCCATTAGATCAAGAAGAAATAATATTTAGGAATATGTATCAGGCACCCAAGGACAAATGATACTCCTACTTAAACGGTATATAGAAGGGGCCTCACAGACTATACAGCTGGAGCCACTCATTTTTCAAATGAGGAAACCAAGGCCCAGAAGTGACATAGCCAATCTTCTCAATAGAAAAGCATCTCTCCCAAGCTCCAGGCCTGTAACTCCAACTGCCTAGCAGATGTTTCAGGTTGGATGTCTGTCTGGTCAAGCCCTGAAACTCGGCATGTCCAAAACTGAACTCATTGCTCCTCCTTCAAGATCTAACCAATTTCTTGCTAGTTATTACTATTTCTTATTACTGTCAAGGGCACCACTGTTCTTCCAGTGACCCAATTCCTCAAGACATGGGTTATCTTTGACTTATCACCATCTGATGATTCCAAATATCTAATCCATGACCAAAATTTGTCTTTTCCAGTCCTGTAACATCTCCTACATCCATTCAGCACCCTAGGTCAAACCCGTATCACCTTTTACAGAGATTATTTCAACAACCTCCTGGCTGGTATCCCTTGCTCCAGTCTTTCTCTACTGCAGGCCATTCTCCAGATTGCCAACAGAGTGATTGTCCTAAAGTGGTCTGAACAAGTGGTCTGCCACTCAATAAACACTGTTGTGGTTATCATCATTTTTAAAGGGAACCAATGACCTCATATCAATGACATCATTGCATATATCTACATGCATGCATATATATTGTTGTATACATCCTTCATATATGTGTATATAATATATATATATATATCATATATTATATATATATATAGCTTTAATATACGTTTTCTCTCATAAAATGTAAGTTCTTTGAAGGCAGGGACTGCTTCATTTTCGTCACTGTATCCCCAGTGGCTTGCACATAGTAGACACTAAATAACTGCTGACCTTTAATCCCCTATTAGTTTCTTTTGCTCAGACAACTTCTTCAGGAGCACCTACTTTGTGGGAATGGACTAATACTGGGTCCTGGGAACACAAGACAAAAAGGGAAATGGTCCCTGTCCCCCAAGAACTTATGTTAGGGAAGATAAGTATGTGTACATATGTAAATAATACAAAGTAAATACAAGGTAATTTTTGTACAGAGGGTACCAGCAAATGGTAGGGTCAGAAAAGGCTTCATGCCTGAGGTGGCACCTGACACGAGTTTTGAAGGAAATTAGAGATTTTAAGAGACTGAGGTGAGGAGGGAGTGCATTCCAGGCACGGGAATGCAGCATCCAGTCAATGCCTTCCCAAGTCCTAACTCAAGGGGAAAATACATGATCCTAGTGGTCATGTTCTGAAAGCATAAGCAATCAACTAATTAAAAAGTCACTAAGAAACTATTAAAATATCTGTATGAAGTCAACTAATTGAAAGTTCTGGGCTCTATGAACAAAGCAGAATTGAAACAGCTCAAAGGAAATGCAGGATGCACAAATTTAGAGTATCCACCCCAAATGTTCAACAGACTATTTGTGTCCAACCTGTGTGGTACAGCATTCCAAACTTGTATTGGTCTGATCAGGCACAGTTGGACACATTGAAACTCAACTCTAGCATAGTGATGTCATTTTGGTCCTCTACAAGAGTGAAGGAGAACAATCATGTGCTAGGCACTGAGTCAAGCACTGGCAATACAAAGAAGGCAAAAGAAAGTTGATCATACACTATAGCCTACTTACCATTTTGATTATTCTGAGATTTTGGTGTTTCACTACTAGCAATTGTAGAGTGTCACCAGGAGAAAGGTGTATTAAAAAGGATGTTGGCAGTTTGAAACCATTGTGTAGTTGCCCAAAGATAACTCTGCCTACCCTCCTCCTACTTAAAGCTGGGGGAATGTTATTGACAATCTGTACTGTCTATCCAGGAAAGAAAGAGTTTTTGTCACTTGAATGATCCATGTTGATGTGAACTATTTAAGAAAAAACATTTTTATTCAAAGTTTTCGGTTCCAAACTCTATCCCTCCTTCTTTCCCTTCCTTTTCCCTTCCCTGAGGTGATAAGCAATCAGATATAGGTGTGTTGGTAAGCAAAATGGGCTCCTTAGCACTTAGTTCAAAAAGTGCCCTTGAAGAGTTTGGCTTTTGTTTGCTTTGATTAATTCAGTGTATTTCACTGAGTCTTACAAAGTGCTAAGCCCCAGGGCCCAAACCCCACACCTTAGTGGGTGTGGATTGGCAACTAAGGTGGGGCCCAAGGTAGGGCTAACTCCAGGGAGGGCCTACTTTACATGTCTGGGAGAGCAGAGGCTCTTAGACCACGTGGGTTTAAGTCACCTCTTTGTGATGATTCTAGGTCATGTGGGTGAGTCGCATGTGTGACTCACCCCTGACCCTGAAAAAGATATAAAAACCAGGGGTTGGCTGGTTCTGTTCACTTCATTACGCATCCATTCATGCAAATCTTTTCGGGGGTTTCTGAAATCACCCAGCTCTTAATTTCTTATAGCTCTACAATATCCCATTATAATGATATAGCACAGCATATTTAATCATTCCCCAATTGTTGGGCGTCCCTCGGATTTCTAATTCTTAGCTGCCACTAAAAAAAAGCTGCTATAAAAATTTTTGTACAAATAAGTCCAACCCCCTGTGTTTTTTAGGGATGTCTTTGGGATATAGATCTAGCAGTGGTACTGCTGGATCAAAGGTTATGCACAATTTTGTAGTCCTTTGGGCATAGTTTCAAATTGCTCTCCAGGATGGTTGGGTCAGTTCACAACTCCAACCATGGTTCATTAGTGTCCCAGTTTTCCCACTTCCCCTCCAACATCCAAAATTTTCCTTTTTTTGTCCTATTAGCCATTCTGATAGATGTGAAGTGGTACCTCAGGGTTGTTTTAATTTGCGTTTATCTGATCAATAGGGATTTGGAGCATTTTTTCATATGACTATAGATAGCTTTGATTTCTTTGCAAACTGCCTTTGTCAACTGTAAACTCTCTGTAAACTATTCATATGCTTTGACCTTTTATCAATTGAGGATTGACTTGTATTTTTATAAATTTGACTCAGTTCTCTATATATTTGAGAAATGCTAGCTTTATCAGAGATACTTGTTGAAAAAATGTTTCCCATTTTCTACTTTCCCTGCATTAGTTTTGTTTGTGCAAAAACTTTAACTTTATATAATCAAAATTATCTATTTTAAATTTTGAAATGCTCTCCGTATCTTCTTTGGTCCTAAACTCTTATCCATTAATCTGACAGATAAACAGTTCCATGCTCTCTTAATTTGTTTACGGTATCATCCTTTTTGTGTAAATCATGTACCCATTTTGACCATTTCTTGGCCTATGGTGTGAAATGTTGGTCTATCCCTAGTTTCTGCTATACTGTTTTCCAGTTTTCCTAGACGTTTTTGTCAAATAATAAATTTTTGTTCCAAAAGCTTGTGTCTTTGGGTTTATTATATAATGAATTACTCTGGTCATTTACTATAACATAATTTGTTCCTAATCTATTCCACTGATCAATCACTCTATTTCTTAGCAAGTACCAGATTGTTTTGATAATTACCACTTTACAATACAGTTTGGTATCTGGTATGGCTAGACCATCTTCTTTTGTATTTTCTTTTCGTTGATTCCCTTGATATCCTTGAGCTTTTGTTCTTCCAGATAAATTTTGTTATTATTTTTTTCTAGCTCTATAAAATATTTTTGATAGTTTGATTGGTATGGCACTAAATAAACAGATTAATTTGGGCCGAATTGCAATTTCTATTATATTGGCTCAGCCTTCCCATGAGCAATTAATATTTTTCCAATTGTTTAGATCTGACTCTATTTGTGTGAAAAGGGTTTTACAGTTGTGTTAATATAGTTCCTGGGCTGGTTTTGGCAGGTAGATTCCCAGCTACTTTATATTGTCTACGGTTATTTTAAATGGAGTTTCTCTTTCTATCTCTTGCTGCTGGACTTTGTTCATAATATATACAAATGCTGATGATTTATGTGGGTTTATTTTATACACCGCTATTTCACTAAACTTGTTAATAATTTCGAGTAGTTTTTTAGTTAATTCTCTAAGTCCTAGAGTCTAGGATTTTTTAAGTATATCATCATATCATTTGCAAAGAGTGATAGTTTTGTTTCCTCATTGCCTATTCTAATTCCTTTAATATATTTTCCTTCTATTATTGCTTTAGCTAACATTTATAGTACAATATTAAATAATAAAGGCTGTAATGGGTTTCCTTGCTTCACCCCAATTGTATTGGGAAAGCTGCTAGCTTATCCTTGCAGATAATGCTTGCTGGTGGTTTTAGGTAAATATTACTTATAATTTTAAGTTAAGCTTAATTTATTCTTATGTGCTCTAGTGTTTTAAATAGGAATGGGTGCTATAGTTTGTCAAAGGCTTATTCTGTATCTATTGAGAAAATTATATGATTTCTGTTTATTTTGTTATTGATATGGTCAATTATGCTAATATTGAACCAGACCTGCCTTCCTGGTACAAATCTTACTTGGTCATAGTGTACGGTCCTTGTGATATATTGCTGTAAATTCTGTGCAAGAATTTTATTTTTAAAAATTTGCATCAATATTCATTAGGGAAATTGGTCAATAATTTTCTTTTTATGTTTTGTCTCTTTCTGCTTTGGGTATCAGCACCATGTTTGTGCCATATAAGGAGTTTGGTAGGACTCCTTATTCATCTATTTTTCCAAATACTTTATACAATATTGGGATCAATTGTTCTTCAAATGTTTCATAGAATTTGCTTGTGAATCCATGTGGTCCTGGGTTTTTTTTTCTTAGATAGTTCACAGATGGCTTGTTCAATTTCTCTTTCTAAGATTGTGTTATTTGAGCATGTTATTTCTTCTTCTGTTAATGTGGATAATTTATATTTTTGTAGATATTCATCCATTTCATCTAGATTGTCAAATTTATTACTAACAATTGTCTTGATTCCCTGTTCATTGGTGGTAAATTCACCACTTTCATTTTTGATACTAGCAATTTGGTTTTCTTCTTTTTTAAAAAAATCAAATTAACCAATGGTTTATCTATTTTAGGATTTTCATAAACCAGCTTCTAGTTCTATTTATTAACTTGATGGTTTTCTTTCTTTAGATTTTGTTAATATCTCCTCTTATTTTTGGGATTTCCAATTTGGTGTTTAATTGGGAATTTTTAGTTTGTTCTTTTCCTAGGTTTTTTAGTAGCATTTCCAATTCATCTGCTTTTTCTCTCTTTTATTGTTGTAAGCAATTAGAGATATAAAATTTCCCCTAAGGACCATTTTGGCTGCATACCATAAATTTTAGCATGTTGTTTCATTGTTATCATTTTCTTTAATGAAATAATAGATTGTTTCTATGATTTGTTCTTTGACCCACTTACTTTTTTTAGGATTAGATTATTTAATATCCAATCAATTTTAATCTCTCTTTCCATTGTCCATTATCAAATGTAATTTTATTGCATTATGGTCTGAAAAGGATGCACTTACTATTTCTGTTTTTCTGCATTTGGTTGTGAGGTTTTTATGTTCTAATACATGATAAATTTTTGTGTAGATCATATATACTGCTGAGAAAAAGATATATTCCTTCCTATTCCCATTCAATTTTCTAAAAAAGAGCTATCCATATCTAACTTTTCCAGAATTTTACTCACTTCCTTAACTCTTTTCTTGTTTGGTTAGATTTATCTAGCTCTGATAGGGGAAAGTTGAGGTCCCCCACTAGTATAGTTTTATTATCTATTTTCTCCTCTAACTCATTCAACTTGTCCTTCAAAAATTTAGATGCTATACCATTTGGTACATATATGTTTAGTATTGATATGACTTCATTGTCTATGGTACCTTTCAGCAAGATATACTTTCCTTCTTTATCTCTTTTAATTAGATCTATTTTTGTTTTCCTTTGTCTGAGATCATGATTGCTACCCCTGCTTTCTTTGCTTTAGCTAAAGCATGATAGATTGTACTCCAGCACCTTACCTTTACCCTGTGTGAATCTCTCTACTTCCAATGTATTTCTTAACAGATTGTAGGATCCTGGTTTTTAATCCATCCTACTATCTACTTCCATTTTATGGGTGAATTCATCCCATTCACATTTATAGTTTTGATAATGAACTGTTTATTTCCCTCCATGCTATTTTTTGCTTGCTTATCCCTGCCCCTTACACCTCACCCTTTCCCTCCTCACAAATTCTTTCCTTCTGATCACAACCTTCTGCAATATACCCTCCCTTTTATCAGTCCCTTCTCTGCCTTCTATTATCCCCATCACATTTTACTTCCTTGTAGGGTAAGATAGATTTATTTCCAAATGAGTGTGTATGTTATTCCTTCTTTGAACCAATTTAAATAAGACTAAAGTTTAAGCATTGCCTACTCCCCCTTACCCTCCATTATAATAATTCTTTTATAACCCCATTCAATCCCCTCCTCCTTCTTTCAGTGAAATTTTCTTCACACTTTATTTTGTTTTGGGAGGTATCATACCATCAAAGTCAATTAATTTTTTGGGGGGTTTACATTTTTTTTAAAAAATTATTTTATTATTTAATGTTTTAGTTTTCAACATTGATTTACACAAGATTTTGAGTTACAAATTTTCTCCCCATTTCTACCCTTCCCCCACTCCAAGATGGCATATATTCTGATTGCCCCTTTCCCCAGTTGGCCCTCCCTTCTGTCACCCCACTCTCCCCCCATCTCCTTTCCTCTTACTTTCTTGTAGGGCAGGATAGATTTCTATGGCCCATTCCCTATATATCTTATTTCTCAGTTGAATACAAAAACAACTTTTTTGATCATCTCCTTTTAAATGTTTGAGTTGCAAATTCTCTCACCTCTTCCCTCCCCACCCACCCTCCCTAAGAAGGCAAGCAATTCAACATAAGCCACATGCATATCATTATGTAAAATACTTCCACAATACTCATGTTGTGAAAGACTATATTTCCCTCCATCCTATCCTGTCCCCCTTTATTCAATTTTCTCTCTTGACCCTGTCCCTTTTCAAAAGTGTTTACTTTTGATTAACTCCTCGCTCTATCTGCCCTCCCTTCTATCATTCCCCCTTTTTATCCCCTTCCCCCTACTTTCCTGTGGGGTAAGATACCCAATTGAGTGTGTATTTTATTCCCTCCTCAAATCAAATCTGATGAGAGCACTCATTCCCCCTTACCTGCCCCTTCTTCCCTTACAATGAACTGCTTTTTCTTGCCACTTTTATGTGAGATAATTTACCCCATTCTATCTCTCCCTTTCTCCCTCTCTCAATATATTCCTCTCTCACTCCTTAATTTAATTTAATTTTTTTAGATATCATCCCTTCATATTTAATTCACTCTGTGCCCTCTGTCTATACATATGTATATTCCCTTCAACTATCCTAATATTGAGAAAGGTCTCATGAATTACACACATCATCTTTCCATGTAGGAATGTAAATAAAACAGTTCAACTTTAGCAAGTCCCTTATGATTTCCCTTTCTTGTTTACCTTTTTCATACTTCTCTCAATTCTTGTGTTTGAAAGTCAAATTTTCTATTCAGCTCTGGTCTTTTCACTGAGAAAGTTTCCAAGTCCTGTTTTTATTGAAAATCTATATTTTGCCTTGGAGCATTATACTCAGTTTTTCTGGGTAGGTGATTCTTGGTTCTAATCCTACCTCCTTCATCCTCGGGAATATCATATTCCAAGCCCTTCAATCCCTTAATGTAGAAGCTGCCGGATCTTGCATTATCTTGATTGTGTTTCCATAATACTCAAATTGTTTCTTTCTGGCTGCTTGCAGTATTTTCTCCTCGACCTGGGAACTCCAGAACTTAGCAACAATATTCCTAGGAGTTTTCTTTTTGGGATCTTTTTCAGGAGGCAATCGGTGGATTCTTTCAATTTCTTTTTTACCCACTGTCTCTAGAAGATCAGGGCAGTTTTCTTGATAATTTCTTGAAAGATGATGTTTAGGCTCTTCTTTTGATCATGGCTTTCAGTTTGTCCAATAATTTTTAAATTATCTCTCCTGGATCTATTTTCCAGGTCAGTGGTTTTTCCAATGAGATATTTGACATTGTTTTCCATTTTTTCATTCCTTTGGTTCTGTTTTATAATATCTTGATTTCTCATAAAGTCACTAGCTTCCACTTACTCAAATCTAATTTTTTTTGAAGGGGGGAAGGCAGGGCAAGTGGGGTTAAATGACTTGCCCAGGGTCACACAGATAGTAAGTGTGTCAAGTGTCTGAGGCTGCATTTGAACTCAGGTCCTCCTGACTCCAGGGCCATTGCTCTACTCATTGTGCCACCTAGCTGTCCCTTCCAATCTAATTTTTAAGGTGGTATTTTCTTCAGTGGTCTTTTGGACTTCCTTTTCCATTTGGCTAATTTTGACTTTCAGGGCATTCTTCTCCTCATTGGCTTTTTGGAGCTCTTTTGACATTTGTGTTAATCCATTTCTTAAGGTGTTATTTTCTTCAGTATTTTTTGGGGTCTCCTTTAGCAAGTCATTGACTTGTTTTTCATGGTTTTATTTCACCTCTTTTATTTCTCTTCCTAATTTTTCCTCTACTTCTCTTACTTGCTTTTCCAAATCCTTTTTGAGCTCTTCCATGGCCTGAGCTCAATTCATGCTTTTCTTGGAGGCTTTCGATGTAGGCTTTTTGACTTTGTTGACTTCTTCTGGCTGTATGTTTTGCTCTTCTTTGTCACCAAAAAAAGATTCTAGAGTCTGTGTCTAAGTCTGTGTCCTTTTTCAGTGCCTGGCCATGTTTCCAGACAGCTACTTGACCTTTGAGCTTTTTGTCAGGTTATGACTGCTTGTAGAATAGAGTGTGCTTTGTCCTAAGCTTTAGAGGCTGCACTGCAGTTTGCAGAGCTACTTCTACACAGCAAACTCTGTCATAGGAGCCCTTCTCCTCCCCCAAGAACCAGTTACCAGGATTGTGACCCAGGTACAAGCAAGACAAAGCTGCCTCTGTGCCAGCAATGCTCTCCTTGCACTCCTGCTCTGATCTTCTGCTTGATTCCTCCCACCGTGTGAGCCAGGTATTCGGGAAGCAGCTGACTCTGGAGCTCTGGAAGCTGCTGCAGGAGCTTCCTGTTGCTGCTGCCACCACCACCACACCACCTCTGCCACCCCCAGGGCTAGGGCCTGACCACTCTCTAACCTGATACAGCAGTTTTCTCACTTACCTACTCTGTGATCTTTGGTATTTGTGGGTCGAGAAGTCTGGTAACTGCCGCAGCTCAACGATTCATGGCCCTCAGGCCTGCTCCAGCCCACTTCCTATCTGATCTTTCCTGGCACAGCCCACCCTGGGCTGCACTCCCAGCACCATGCAATAGACCCTTCCCAGTGATCATCCAGGCTCTCCCGGGCTGGAGACCTGCTTCCCTCTGCTGTTTTGTGGGTTCCGCAGCTCTAGAATTTGTTCAAAGCCTTTTTTTACAGGTGTTTGGAGTGATTTGGGGGAGAGCTTAAGTAAGTCCCTGCTTTCCAGCCACCATCTTGGTTCTGCCCCCTGCACTCAAAGTCAGCTTATGTTCACCCCGCTCTGTCTATATATACTCCTAATTGCTCTTATAGTAACAAAGTTAAGAGTTACACATATTATATCATTATATAGAAATATAAAATGTTTAACTTTATTGAACTTCTTATGCTTTATCTTTTTTGTTTCTTTTTTACCTTTTTATATTTCCCTTAAGTCTTTTAGTAGGAGGTCAATATTTTTATTCAGCTCTGGTCTTTTAATTAGAAATGCTTGAAAGTGCTCTATTTTGTTAAATATCCATTTCCCCCTGAAAGATTATATTCAGTTTTGCTGGGTAGGTGATTCTTGGTTGCAATCCTGACTCCTTTGCTTTACAGTATATCGTATTCTAAAGCTTCTAGTGCTTAATATGGAAGCTGCCAAATTCCATGTAATCCTGACTGTAACTCCATCATATTTGACTTATTTCTTTTCTGCTGCTTGTAATATTTTTTTTTCTGTTTATCTCTGAGCTCTGGAATGTGGCTATGATGTTCCTGGGAGTTTTCACTTTGGCATCTCTTTCAGGCAGTGATCAGTGGATTCTTTCAATTTCTATTTTGCCATTTGGTTCTAATATGTCAGGTCAGTTTTCTTTGATAAGTTCATCAAAGATGTTGTCTAGACTTTTTTTAAAATCATGGCTTTCAGGTCATCCAATTATTCTCGTATTATCTCTCCTGGATCTGTTTTATAGGTCAGTAGTTTTTTAATGAGGAATTTCACATTTTCTTCTATATTTATTTATTTTTTTTTACTTTTGTGATTTTGTTTTATTGTATCCTGATGTCTCATAGAGTCATTATTTTCCACTTGTTTAATTCTAGTTTTTAAGGAATTATTTTCTTTTTAACTTCCTTTTCTATTTGGCCAATTCTATTTTTAGGGAGGTATTTTCCTGGGTAAATTTTAGTATGTCTTTTCCCATACTATTGACTCTTTTTTCATGATCCTCTTGCATTAATCTCATTTCTTTTCCCAATATTTCTTCTACTACCCTAATTTACTTTTTAAAATCCTTTTAAAACTCTCCCAGGAATTCATTTTGGACCTGAGACCAAATCACATTTTTCTTGGAGGCTTCACATGCAGTCATTTTGATGTTATTGTCTTCTTCTAAATGTAGTTGATCTTCTTTACCTTCATAGTAATTTTCCATAGTCAGGATCTCTTTTGTTTTTTTACTCATTTCTTTGACTATTTTTGCATGTGATTTGGTGTTTTTATGTGAGATTTGGGCTCTGGTCTTGTACTGTCCTAGGCTTTTTGTGCTGGGGTTCTGGGTCTTTCTGCTGACTTTCACTAGTCTTTAGGACTTAGCTGCTTGTGTTCTTTGGAGGGTAGGTTTCATTTCTGGCTTGTACTGGGGGGGTATCCCCATTTCTTTCTTCTGGGTATGGGGTCTAGCTGCTGGCCTGCTCCAAGGGTGGGGCCCTGCTGCTGAGTTGCTATGGAGACAGGGTCTCTCTGCTGGTAGGTCCCGGGAGTGGGGTCTGGTGGGGTCTCAGTGTCGGCTAGCCCCAGGGCAGGGCTTTAACACTGGTCAGCAATGGGGTAAAGGTCTCCCTGGTGGCTTGTGCTAGGGGTGGGGCCTTTCTGTGCTGCACAGACTGCTCACTTGCCCAGGGGTCTGCTGGTTTGCAGGAGGGCAGGATTGCCCTGTCTGCTGCTGATGCTTTTGGATCTTGCTTCCCTCCCACCCCAGTGAAGTAGACCTTCCCTGACAGGCTGGTCATCTTCCATCCTGCTCCTAGACCAATTCTGAGGCAGTTTTCTAGTTGTTTGGAGGGGAATTTGGGAGGGCTTCCTTACTCTGCCATCTTGGCACCAGAGGTCATGAAGTAATTTTTTTTAAATGTATTTACTTGTGGCTAATCTCAATCAGTTACCAATCTAACTGAATTTCATAATCTAGGAATATTCCCCAGAGTTTCCCATATGTTTCTTCCTTAAAAATAATCCTTCAAGGAAGATGGAGTAGGTCTTATCATTCTGGTCTTATAACTAAGAAACAGACTAAAACAACTTGAGTGACTTATTCAGAGTCACCCTGAGGACCAATGGCAGAAGTGACATTGAAAGTCAACTCTCCCCATTTCTAGGCCAATGCCCTTTCCATTCCACAATCCTGACTCTTGGTGGAGAATGAGGACAGGACAAAGTGACAAGAAACAAAGGGCTAGTGGTTTGTGAAGTAAGTGTGGGTTACAGTAGAACACAGAAGGAAAATTATTAACTTCCTTGAATGGAGGGGCCAGACGGAATGGTGAGTGGAGACACTACCTGCCTTCCACAGGGGCTGATAGCTGAAACACGACTAGTTTGCAAATGCTGTAGCTGAATCACTTTTGCAAACGATTGCTCCAGCAAAGACAGAAATCTATCAAACATCGTACAGATTAACTTATCACCTAGTTAAATGGGCTGTCAGTGTGGGATGCCTGTGCTTGGCAGGGTGAATTCAAATGCATGTAAATTTCCCTGGTGGCTGACTAGGGAGTGTGGTGGAGCTGTCAAAGGATGACACGTGAAAATACATTAACATTGTTTAAAATATATTTGAAGGAGGATAGCTCATATTTTGATAACACATTCACAGACAAATGTTTTGTGGAAGATCTGGAATTCTGACCTCATCCTTTATTTCAGGGGAATCTTTGGAGGACACTCCCTCCTTCTCTGGATGTTTTGGAGAAGTTGAGAAATAATTGACTGCATGCCCCATGCCCCCACCCAGTACCACCACTGGCACAGGCCTGGGAGTGTCCCCAGTGCCACTATTGTATGGAGTCGCTGTTCCGATAGCCTTGCTTGTCAGTTTCACTTGATCTTACAAAAAGTGATTAGAAACTTCAAAAGAAGCAATTACACAGTCCATTGTGTTATAAACCTGTGCCTTATAAAAAATAAATAAAACACAAAAACCTCTCAGTTCTGAACCTAATTGGACTCTCTGTTTTTAATCTCTACTATTTACTTGGAAGCTAGATTTCCTAACTTAATGAAATTTTTTTTTCCTCCACATTGAGAAAAAATAGGATAGCTGAAAGCTGAAATGTATTGGTTTAACTGAGTGAAAACATATGGGCTTTACAGAGTAAGTTGGCTTTTGAGGGTTTTTTTGAGGTCTTATGGTCATCTCTCCACCATAGATAGAAGACTGATTTTCCTTCCATTGTTCTTATTTGATAAAATTTATACTAAGGCCCTTCCTTTGTCTTCCTGGCTCATTTGGTTTTCTTTCTCCCATTCCCCATAGCTCCATAAATGTAGAGACATGTGGGTTAGATGATAGCAGAGTTGGGCAGATTTGGAATTGGTTGAAGGGCTAGATCCAAAGAGTAGTCATTAATGATTCCATGTCAACATGGTAGAAGGTCTCCAGAGGAGTAGCTCAGGGCTTTGTGCTAGTCCTTTGCTTTTTGACAGGTTTATCGATGATTTGTCTGAATGCATAATTGGCATGTTTGTCAAATTTTCAGATCAAGAGGGCAAGCTATCTCATTGTATGTGGGGATCTGTCCTTGATAGGTTGGAATACCTGGCTGAATTGAATAATATAAACTCTGATAGAAATAAATAAGTGAAAAAAAAAACTGACTTCCCATCTCCAAGATGGGGGAAGCCATGACCATAGAACCATGCATCTGGAAAAAAAGATTTCTGAGAATTTTAGGGGAATGTGAAATCAACATGAATCAGTCAATAGTTATGCCAGTTGAGAAAGCCAATGCAATCAATGGCTACATTAGGAAAGATACCAGGTAGGATCTGTGATGCAATTGTCTTGAACGGACCATACACAGAATATTGTACTTAATTCTGGGGCTACATTTTAGGAAAGACATTGACAAATCAGAGATCAAGAAAAAGGCACCAGAATGGGGGTGTGTGTGGAGAAACCCTGTTCATGCTTTAAACATTGGCTGGGGGAAATGCAGAATTTAGCTCGAGGAAGACGAGACTAAATTTGTGTTCTTATGTCTGAAGATCTCTCAGTGGAAGACAGATTAGACTTTTTTGCTTAGCCCCAGAGAATAGAATAAGGAGAAATGGGCCAGTTTCAAGTTTCTCTCAGTCTCTCTCTCCCTCTGCCTTTCCCTTCTCCTTCTCCATCTCCTCCTGTCCTCCAGATCACAACTTATCATAGAATCCTAAGATCATAGAAGGGAAATGTGAAAAGAACTCAAAGGTCCTTTCTTCCAACCTCCTCTTTTTTCATATCTGTAACTACCTTTTCATTCTGGGTGACTACTGTCCATGTCATCCCAAATATGTCACAGATGCAAGGGCAGCCCTTACTTTCTTCTTTTATTATCCTTCATGCTGGGCCAACATTCCTTCTCTTCCAATTTTGAATTTTCTGCTTTGTATCATCATAAGCTATGGTATCATAAGTCCTTATTCCTCTCTCACTCTTCAATAAAGAGTAAAATATGTTTTTTCTTTCAATATTTGCCCATTCATTTCTTTATAACTCAAATAAAAACAAATTCAGTTCCTGCATTTATATTTTGAGATATTTATGATGCAAACCATGTATAATAATAAAACACACAGAAGCCAAAAGTACTCCATATTCCCCTTATAATTTGTCAATCCCTGGGGTTTTTCATTCCTAGGGACTAGAGATCTGCATGGTGGAGAGCACAGCAAGACCCTAGTAGGTGTTTTTTGTTTTGATTCTATTATTGTGAATGCTGCTTTGTGTCTTCTGTAGGTGTTTCATTTTTCCTATCCTTTCAGGGGTCTCTGCTATCTTTGGAATGAAGAGTCTCTGTCCTTGTGCAGACCACAGCCAAGCCACCCTTTCAGCCTAGGGATTATTTTTATTCATGTCCCATAAATTTCTCCCAGAGGATCCAGCCAAGGCCCTGGGCTTTGGGATAAAATAGCTCTTTCTGGTAGGGCTGGATACTCCACTTCTGTTGTGATTCTCAAACAGATACATATTCAAGGAATGAAATACTGATTGTAATTCCAAATCGAGTTTATCTTCTATGACCATGAAGGCATAGTGTTTAGTGATTTACAGATGGATCAATAGTCCATACTTTTCATATTTGATACTGAAACCTGGAAGAAATGATAGCTAGAAGTCACAGAAGTGAGGTATATTGCAAGGCTCTTCCAATTGGAATTGGAGCTGGTCGAGGTATTGGAAGACCTGGGCTTACATTCTTTCTCTGTCATTTACTTATTGGTGAGATGTCGGGCAAGTAGGCTGGTTGGCCTTAATTTCCTCATGTGTAAAATGAGAGTCCTAGACTAGACGGTCTCTGAGGGCCTTTCTGGCTCTAAATCCTTGAATCTTGAATTCCAATGATGTTTGCTCTCATTTTACTTCTCATATTCAAGATGGATGAGTTTGAGAATTTGGGAAAATGAAGGAAATATTTTGTAATTATTCTCGTGTTTGTGCTTCCAGCACATTTTAAACTTCTTCAATGTGTTGATTTTATTATACAAATTAAAGGCAAGAGGAAGAGTGCCTTGGAGATTCAAATTTAATTAATTTATAAGTGAAAATGTATCTGATAAATAAGCAAGCTATGTAATCCATTTTACCACAAAATTAGTTAGCAAAATTCAAATTCTTTTGACTGAAAAATATTTTAACTGTGTGGAAGCTTAACCACTTGGATGGATCTATGATTTTGCACATACAGGACTTCTTTCCAAAAGTATATATTGGGACCCAACAAGGCCTTCTCATTCTGTGGAGTTCTTGTTCTTACAAATCCTCACAAAAGGGTCTACCCAACACTAGGAGCCTTCTCTAGAACTTTGGAAATTCTTTTTGCGGGGGGGGGGGGGCACCATCGGATCTCCCATGGTGGTCTGCTAGTTGTTTCTTTTTCTACATGGCTTGTCCTTCATACATCCTTTCTCATCATGAATTTCTTTAAGGATATCCTTTGTTCCCCATTGATAACAGTCTGTAGCCTATTTACGACCACTGTCTACTTTTCCTCTGCTGTTTGCCTGCCCACAATTTTAGTCCTCTTGAGACTGCAAGGTTCTGTGACTGACAGTCAAACAGCACCATCACAAGAGATGAGTCTTTGTTTCAGAGAGAAGATCTGGATCATTCAAGGCACTGCACATTTTTCCATAGGCCATCCAATCCTCTCTATCCTACTCATTCCAAACCTAGTTCATTGACTATCTTTAGTCTTGAATCAGTAAGGCAAGATTCATGACCTCAAAGATGACCATGAAAATGCCTGTATAGTTGGGAATCACAAAGTATAAGAGATTCTCTAGGTAGAAGGTAGGGGAAGTATAACATTTATTTAGACACCAGTGGATCACATCCCAGAACCAATAACCCCAATTTGACATAGCAGTAGCTGTATTCCAAAACCAGTAATCCACCTCAATGTAACAACAAGGAAATTATAATACAGTATTACAGTAAGGGACCAAGTCATCCTGTAATGTTCCCCTCTGCTGGGGCCCTCCTGTAAACACTCATGAATCCCAACTGTCTGCTTGTCTGCATTCTCTCCCCCTTCTCTTCTCTGGTCTCTGAAGCTCCCAGGTTTCTACTCTCCACTCTGCACTCTTTTTGAAACTCTGTGGTCTTGGAGTTCTTATTCATCCTGCCTTGGCCAGAGTCTGTCTCTTCACAGGTCGGCAAACAATTCTGCTTTTCCCACACTGTTGTTCCTAAAGGAAAATGCTGATCTGTAGTGCTTCTGGGTAAACTTCACTCAGACAAGGAGAAAATGCCTTTGGCTGTTAAATGTATGAGGATAATAATAAAAGATAAGAATAAGAAGAAGAAGAGGGGAGAAAGTTTAGGGGGAAAATGAGTACAGTTTTGAAGGAAATCAATGTTCAGGAGTTTCATTTGTGGAAAAAAATGACCAAATCTCATTATAAGTTCAACAATAGGGATGATGACTGAAAAACCCTAACACTTCAAAGACTGGCAATTTTGTTGCTACGAGAGCTCCCTCCACCAAAGATTGCAGCCCCTCCAGAACCTGGATGGTAGTCCTTGGAGGTTGATATGTCTGGAACATTCTTCCCCCTACATTTAGCCTTGCGATGAACTTCTCTAGAGTTAGCAAACCTGATCTTCATTATAAAGAGAGCGATTTGTAGTACAGGCACATGATCAGGCAATACATGAAGTTCGATCTCTTGGAAAAGTCCTTAAAGAGGAGAATAAATTCAGCCCACATTGAATAGGAACAATGGGGTTAGTGGAATGTCATTTGGGACATTGTAAAATGCTTTGAATGGCCTTAGACTACATGCTCTTTCCTCCCTCAAGTCCATCTTTTTAACTCTAATCTTTTTTCAATTATTCTACTCAGCTATAAAGATTGGAATATTATAGTCATAGACAAATAATACATTTTAAGTGCCCAAAGGTCAATGGAGAAATTCAGGTCAGTCCACACGGGCTGTAGCATGTTACCAACAATGGCTTCATTTGAGAAGCTATATAAATGGCCTTCTTGAGGACTTGTCAGACCAGGGTGAACAGCAGAATAGATGGGAGAAGAGGGTAGCCATCTACCAAATGACGGATAACAAATGGATCATTGCATGTGCATTTGAATACATGAAATATTAAATGAATCTTCATTGGATTGGGTGGGTCCTCTGTGTAGTATTTATGGGAAATTATGTATAAGAATTACCCAGGATGAGAAGGTGTACATTGGCTTAGATTGATATGATTAGAGAGAGTACACCCAGTAATGTGGTCATGAATGCATTGAAAGACTAGTTGTAATTAAAGGCTTACATTTGTAGGATGCTTTTTGGTTTTCAGAATACCTTTACAAACTTCAGCATGGCAATACTTCCATGGATCAGTGAATTCATCGATAAGCTTGGTCTCTTCATTGATACCTAACTATAGCTTCATATTTCATGTGATTCTTACCTATATTGACAGAAGATCCACCTAGGCCTTTGACCATTTTGTGCATAACAGAATATCACTTGAAATTAGTATGCTGCTTTCCCATTTCCTATTATGACTACACATATTTCTGATTATATCTCATAGGCCTCCTCCTTAGCACAAGTCATCACTAGAAATATGCCACAGCCAATCTATGACCAGAATGAATCCCTCCATTGGGCACTGTGATCTACCCAACTGTCATCTAGGTGGGTAGATACCAGGCCTTTTGAATAAGTGAAGAACTATTTAGAGGTATTACTCTTCTGGTCAGGCCTTCAAGGACACAAGGTCAGCTTCACTCCATATTAAGACATTTAAAGTAGGACTTTGGGCAGAGATGCATATACAAATAAGTGTATTACAAGAGAGTGAGTGATGGTGCAAACAAGAGACTCGGCCAGAAGATCCAGAGAAATTAAATGATAACGTAGCAAGGAGGTCTTGCAGGGAGAACTTGGACTTGGGCTTCCTGCCCAGGGCATTTGCCATTTTATTTTTTTAATAAATCATTATTTATTTATGTAATATTTTTAGTTTTCAGCATTAATTTTCACAAGAGTTTGAATTACAAATTTTCTCCTCATTTCTACCCTTTCCCCACTCCAAGATGCCATATATTCTGATTGCCCCATTCCCCAGTCAGCCCTCACTTCTGTCATGCCACTCCCCCCTCCCCATTTCACTTACTGTCTTGTAGGGCAAAATAAATTTCTATGCCCAATTGCTTATGTATCTTATTTCCTAGTTGCATGCAAAAAATTTTTTTTGAACATCTTCTTTTTAAAACTTTGAGTTCCAAATTCTCTCCCCTCTTCCCTCCCCACCCACCCTGCCTAAGAAGGCCAGCAATTCAACATAGGCCACATGTGTATCATTATGCAAAACCCTTCCACAATACTCATGTTGTGAAAGACTAACTATATTTTGCCCCTTCCTATCCTATCCCCCTTTATCCAATTTTCTCCCTTGACCCTGTCCCTTTTTGAAAGTGTTTGCTTTTGATTACCTCCTCCCCCTATCTGCACCCATTCTATTGTCCCCCCTTTTTGATCTCCTTCTCCCTTCTTTCCTGTGGGGTAAGATACACAATTGAGTGTGTATGTTATTCCTTCTTCAGGTCAAATCTGATGAGAGCAAGATTCACTCATTCATCCTCACCTGCTCCCTCTTCCCTCCCAACAGAACTGCTTTTTCTTGCCACTTTTATGCAAGATAATTTGCCCCATTTTATCTCTCCCTTTCTCCCTCTCTCAATATATTCCTCTCTCATCCCTTAATTTTATTTTTTTTAGATATCATCCCTTCATATTAAACTCACCCTGTGCCCTCTGTCTCTGTCTCTCTGTCTCTGTCTCTGTCTCTGCCTCTCTCTCTCTCTCTATATATATATATGTATGTATATATATACATATATGTGTATATTACATATATATATATATATATATATATATACACATATATATGTATGTATATTCCCTTCAGCTACCCTAATACTGAGGTGTCATGAATTATACACATCATCTTTCCATGTAGGAATGTAAACAAAACAGTTCAACTTTAGTAAGTAACTTGCGATTTCTCTTTCTTGTTGACCTTTTCATGCTTCTCTTGATTCTTCTGTTTGAAAGTGAAATTTTCCATTCAGCTCTGGTCTTTTCACTGAGAAAGTTTGAAAGTCCTCTATTTTATTGAAAATCCATATTTTGCCTTGGAGCATGATACTCAGTTTTGCTAGGTAGGTAATTCTTGGTTTTAATCCTAGCTCCATTGATCTCTGGAATATCATATTCCAAGCCCTTCAATCCCTTAATGTAGAAGCTGCTAGATCTTGGGTTATTCTGATTGGGGTTCCACAATACTCAAATTGTTTCTTTCTGGCTGCTTGCAGTATTTTCTCCCTGATCTGAGAGCTCCAGAATTGGGTGACAATATTCCTAGGAGTTTTCTTTTTGGAATCTTTTTTCAGGAGGTGATCAGGGGATTCTTTCAATTTCTATTTTACCCTCTGGCTCTAGAATATCAGAATAGTTCTCCTTGATAATTTCTTGAAAGACTATATCTAGGCTCTTTTTTTTCAGGGCTTTAAGGTAGTCCAATAATTTTTAAATTGTCTCTCCTGGATCTATTTTCCAGGTCAGTGGTTTTTCTAATGAGATATTTGACATTGCCTTCCATTTTTTCATTCCTTTGGTTCTGTTTTATAATATCTTGATTTCTCATAAAGTCACTAGCTTCTACTTGCTCCAATCTAATTTTTAAGGTAGTATTTTCTTCAGTGGTCTCTTGGAGCTTCTTTTGAATTTGGCTAATTCTGCCTTTCAAGGCATTCTTCTCCTCATTGGCTTTTTGGAGCTCTTTTGCCATTTGAGTTAGTCTATTTTTTAAGGTGTTTTTTTTTAGTATTTTTTGGTTCTCCTTTAGCAAATCATTGACTTGTTTTTCATGATTTTCTCACATCCTTCTTATTTCTCTTGCCAATTTTTCCTCTACTTCTCTAACCTGATTCTCCAAATCCTTTTTGAGCTCTTCCATGGCCTGAGACCAGTTCATGTTTTTCTTGAAGGTTTTGATGTAGGCTCTTTGACTTTGTTGACTTCTTCTAGTTGTATGTTTTGGTCTTCTTTGTCACCAAAGAAAGATTCCAAAGTCTGAATCTGAATCTGAGTCCTTTTTCCCTGCCTGGCCATGTTCCCACCCAACTACTTGACCCTTGAGTTTTTTGTTGCTGTATGACTGCTTGTAGAGTAAAGAGTACTTTGTTCCAAGCTTGAGGGGATGTGCTGTTGTTTTCAGAGCTATTTCTACACAGCAAGTTCTGCCACAAAAGTGCTCCTCTTCCCCCTAGGGACCAGTCTCAGATCTTAAGTAGGCTCTGCACTTCTGCTTGGATCTGCCACTTAATTCCTCCCACCAGGTGGGCCTGGGGCTGGAAACAACTGCAGCTGTAGTTCTGTAGCTGCACCACCTAGGGTGCCTCCACTGCCCCAGGGGTGGTGGCTGAACCGAGAACTCCTTTCACTCTGTCCCTGCAGCTTTTCCCACTAACCTTCTCTGTTGTCTTTGGTGTTTATGGGTTGAGAAGTCTGGTAACTGCCACAGCTCACTGATTCAGGGAGCTAGGGCCTGTTCCACCCAGCTCCCAGTCTGGTTGGTCCGGGCGCAGCCCACGCTGGGCTCTGCCCCGCTCTGCTCCCAGCTCCATGCACATTAGACCTTACCCAGTGACCATCCAGGCTGTCCTGAGCTGGAGCCCTGCTTCCTTCTGCTATTTTGTGGGTTCTGCAGCTCTAGAATTTGTTCAAAGCCATTTTTATAGGTGTTTGGAGGGTCCTGGGGGAGAGCCCCAGGCAAGTCCCTGCTTTCCAGCTACCATCTTGGCTCCGCCCTCCCCCCATTTGCCATTTTATATGTGGCCTCATTATTTGCAGTTACTGAACAACCTCTTCCAATCCCTTCCCTCTCCACCTTGTTTTTCTGTATTGGTGATCTTTGACCAGGTCTGTGTGTTTGAAGAGAACACGAGGTAGGGTAGGAATGACCTATTTACCTGTGCCACCTTCATGGTGGATAAGGAGTACTGTCAGCACAGCCAATCCATCCATACTTGATGGTAGACATGACTGGAGTAACTAGACAAACTGATTCTGTGGGCATGTATAGATACAACCAGATTTCAGAGGCAACATGTTATAGTGGACTTGGCATCAGGAAGACTTGTGTTCAGGTGTTACCTCTGACACTTCCTTTTTTTGTTTTCTTTTTGTAAATATTAAAAATTTATTTTAAACTGAAATACAAAATTAGAAAAGAAAAAAATTGCCATGTATGCAACAGAACATGAGAGGATTCAATATAAAACAATAAATTTCCATTTCAAGAAAATCTATATGATAAATATTAGACATTGTTGTTGAAGCTGCCCAGCTTTTCTTAGCTTTCTTGGAGGTTTTCTTTTATTCTCTGCTCTGCACTTTTTTTTTGAATTTCTTTATTTATTTTTAGTTTACCACACACGGTTCTACATAGATTTGAGTTCCAGTTTTTCTCCCCTCCCTCCCCCCTCCCTCCCCAAGACGGCATGGAATCTCATATAACTGTCATGTATAACTTCACATTGAATTAATTTATGCACTAGTCAAGTCATGGAGAAGAATTTTGACCAATGGAATGAATCATGAGAAAGAAGAAACAGAACCAAAAAAAAAAAACCCAAAAACAAAAACGAAGCAAAAAAGGCGAGCATTTAGTGCGCCTCGATCTATATTCAAACTTCGCAGTTCTTTCTCTGGATGAAGATAGCATTCTCCATCGTGAGTCCCCTGGAGTTGTCCTTGCTCCTTAGGTTGCTGAGAAAAGCGCAGTATGTCAGGGTTGGTCCTCATGGAATCCATATATCTGTGGCTGTGCACAACGTTCTCCTGGCTCTGCTCCGCTCACTCAGCATTATGTCGTATAGGTTTTTCCAGGTTGTTATGAAGTCTGCATCATCCCCATTTCTTATGGCACAATAGTATTCCATCACCTTCATATACCACAGCTTGTTCAGCCATTCCCCTTTTGATGGGCATCCCTTTGATTTCCAATTCTTAGCTACCACAAAAAGAGCTGCTATAAATATTCTTGTACATATGGGTCCTTTTCCCGCTTGTGTGATTTCTTTGGGATACAACCCTAGAAGTGGTATTGCTGGGTCAAAGGGTATGAATATTTCTATAGCCCTTCGGGCATAGTTCCAAACTGCTCTCCAAAATGGCTGGATCAGCTCACAACTCCACCAGCAATGCAACAATTGCTCTGCACTTTTTACTTTCTTTTTTTCACTGCCCCCTCACCCTAAAGAAGGCTACAATTAAAAGCATACATACATATGTACACATATGTATATACACACATATACATAGACATATATACACATGCATATACATCTATAAATATACACATACATGCACATATACACTCATGCACATATATGTAAGACTATACTCTGCCTATTCCCACTTGTCAGCCATTTCTCTGAAGGTGAATGGCATCTCTCTTCATAGGTCCAAGGCTTTCCATGTTTTTCTAAATCAGCCATCTCATCATTTCCTACACCACAGCACTGTTCCAACCCAATCAGAGCCTATCTGAGAGATTGACTATGGAAGAGTTACCCCCAATGCCCCAAGTTTCTGCATTCCTTCCATTCTTGGTCGCATGGGTTTTATTTATACAAGATAATTGTAATTTAAAGTAATCAAAATTATCTATTTTACACTTCAACAATGCTCTCACCTTATAATATAGTTTAAGGTTTGATACTGCCGAATCTGCTTCCTTTACATCTTTTTTCCCTGGTTTCTTTGAAGTTCCTGACCTTTTATCTTCCAGATGAACTTTGTTAGTATTTTCTCTAACTAAGTGTTTTAGTTATTCGATTGAGATGACATTGAATAAATAGATTAATTAGGTAAAATTGTCATTTTTATTATATTGACTTTACCTACCTATGAACAATAAATATTACTTCGATTATTTAGATCTCAATTTATTTCTATAAAAATGTTTTATTTTTATGTTCATAGAGTTCCTGTGTCTGTTTTGGCAGGTGTACTCTCAGTTATTTTATGCTGTCTATTTATTTTAAACGGTCTAAAACAATATCAAATAATATTGATGACACATAGTGCAGTTTCCTTATTTTCCCTTTTGATTAAATCTATTTTAGTTTTAACTTTGTCTGAGATCATGATTGCTACCCCTGCTTTTTTCCTAATAAATTCTGCTCTTGACCTTTATTTTATTTTTGCATGTCTCTCTCATTTTAATAGCATTTCCTGAAAGCAACATATTGTTGAATTCGATTTTTCATCTGCTATGTGTTTCCATTTTTATGGGTAAATTTGTCCCATTCCTATACTGAGCTATAATTTCTCATTGTGTATTTTCCTCCTTGCTATTTTTCCTCATTATCCTTCTCACTCTATTTACCCTATCCCTCCTCACTCCTCTGCTTTCCTTCTACTTGCTCCCTTGCACTCCTATTCCTTAACCTACCCATCTAAATGTCCCTCTCTCATCCTCTCCCCAACCTTATCCCCTTGCCCTCTTATTTCCTTCTTTCATTCCCTTCAACTATATATGCTGTTCCCTCTCAACCCATTTTTGATAAGGGTAAGGTTCTAGCATTACCTGCCCTCCACTCTACTACTTCTTCTGTATTATTTTTTCCATTTGTTCCTCATTTGTATGAGATAATTATTGCTTTTTAACTCTCTCTGCAATTTTATTTTTTTTAGAATCACCCCATCATACTCAGCTCAGCCCAAGCCTTTCTTTCAAGTGACCCAAATAATGGTAACAGTTATAAGAATACTGATAATATTTTCACATATAAGAAGTAAATAGTTTGACCTATTAAGTCCCTTATAATTAAGGTTTGCCTTATATTTCTCCTGGATGTTATACGTCAAAATTTCCCTTAAGTTCTGCTGTTTTGTCACAAATACTTGAAAGTCTTTCAGTTTGTTAATTGTCAATTTTTTTTCCCATTCAGGATTATACTTAAATTTGTTGGGTATGTTATCCTTGGTCATAACCTGAGCTCTTTTACCCTATAAAATATAGTATTCCAAGACCTATGGTTCTTCAATGTAGTAGCTGCTAGGTCTTGTGTAATCCTTATTGTAGCTGCATGATATTTAAATTGTGTTCTTTTTCCTTGTTGCTTCCAACATTTTCTCTTTAACCTGAGAGCTTTGAAGCTTGACTCTGATCTTCCAACCTCTGACACTTCTTAACTGAGCCTTGGTTTCCCACTCTGTAAAATGAAGGGATTGGTGTAGATGACCTCTGGGATCCCTTCTAATCCCAAATCTGTGGTCCTGTGATCCTATAGCCAGGGTTTTATTGCAGTTAACCATGACTCCATTTTAGAGAACTTTGTGTCCTGGTAAATTCCTGTTGCCTGACTGAATTCCATTTACATGATGTGTCTGTCATCAGTTCTGCATCTCAGAATCACCAAATCTCAGAAGTAGAAGAGATTTCAGAGGCCTCCAGTCTGACCCAGGCCACAAAAAGGATCACTTTATGACCTCCCCTATGAGTGTTCATCCAGCTTCTGCTGATAGACCTCCGAGGATGCTCTTAGTGCATTGGGTGTGGATCTAAGACTTTCATGCTAAATGGGATGTAACCACGAAGAAGGGTTTAACTGGGGAGAAGCACAAATGTTTTCAGTATTCCTATCATGGCTGCCCATAGTTCTCACCACTTGGGGTGGTATTAATTTCTGGGACAATTTTCTAAAGCCTAAGAGGGGAAACTTAGCTAGGCCTTGAGACCAAGTGTTCAACTGGGGGGATTGGGTCAATCAACTTCTCAGGGAAATGATTTCTTTTCCTTTGTTACTGACTAGCCACAAACCCACTTTCCCAGGAAATATTAAAACATGTGAACTTACGAGTATCAGATGCTTGAGAAAACAATTTAAGCAAAATATCCCAAAGCAGAAATGCAATTATCTCATTGGAGCCTTGTGTTGGAATATACATTTTTTCTTCTGTTTAAATTTCTGGCTTTGGGATTTTACTGGGTAGAGCCAAGATGGTGAAGTATAGACCAGGATCCAGCTGAATTTTCCCCAACATTCCCCACCAAAACAACTTTAAAATCATGCCTCAAATCAATTTTAAAAGCAGTAGAGCCAACAAAAGATCAGAGACATTTTTCCAGCCTAATACAACTTAGGAGGTACACAGGAGAAGACTGTACTACTGGAGTGAGTGCAGACCCAGAGTGTGGCAGGAACACCAGTAATCCATTGTGAAAACAGTCATGACAGCATCAGCAGCAGCTTTGAGAACTCTCAGCCTAGAGGGGCTTGGACAACTGGTGAGAAAAGGATTATGAGGGCCCTTTGTAGGCACTGGGTGCAGCTGGTGCTGATTGGCAACTCTACTGCTCACACGTAGTTCTGTGTTGTAGTTCTAGGGCAGAAGAGAGCACTTGTGATTAGTCACAAGGGAGAAGAGCCCTGCTTACAGTTCTAAGACAGAGAAGAGCACTAATACTTGTGGCTACAGAAAAGCAGGAGCCCTTCTTGGATAAAGACCACATTTCTCCCAGCATAACATCATGTTGGGAGTACCAAAAAGTTGCAGACTCCCAGAATGAGTTCTGAAAAGGGAATCATGAAAAAGCCTGAAACTTGGGGCAGTATCTCCCCACACCCAGGTGAACAGAGCCCAATTTTAACATAAAGGTCAAAGCAAAGAAATAGGTTGTGAAAATGAGCAAACAACAACAACAAAGAACTAGCCCATAAAAAGCTACCATGGTGGCAGGGAAGACCAAGACATAAATTTAGAAGAAGATAGTAATGTGAAAGTAACTCCAGAAAAGCCTCAATGAAAAATGCTTATTGAACCCAAGGCCAGAAAGAATTCCCAGAAAGGTTAAAGAATGTGAATTTTTATCCCCAAAGTGTAAAATCCTTATATTTGTCAAACACAAGGAGTAGTATGATGAATGTGGGCCCTGATACGAAGCAAGGAGAAAAATCTGTGGCAGAAGCCTGCCTTCTGTTTGGTTGATCCCACCAAGATGAGCCTGGGGACATTCTGAAAATGCGAAGGGTAATGTAGTCTAGGCTAAAGAGCCTAGAGAAAGTGAGACTGGTGACTTTGCACAACCATCCTTCACTTAAATCCAATTCAGTTTTATTTCTACATGTTATTCTAGGCTGAAATAAGAGAAGAATGGAGAGTCAATGAGCAGAGCACTTGGTCCAGGGATTGTTGATCAGACTCCAAAGGCAAATGAACTTATTCATTCCTCATAGCAGTTTTTTCACATAGGGCTGTGGCAGTTGGCCTAAAAGGAGAATGGTGAGATGTAGGCAGAGAAAAAGTTTACAGATAATCTAATCTAACCTCCTCATTTTCAAAGCAAGAAACAGCTTAGAAGAGTGAAGTCATTTATAGTATCACAGATTAAAGCAAGGAAGGAAACATGGAAGCCATGGGATTACAGGATTGGACAGATAAGAAGGACCTCAGCGACCATCTAGTTCAGTTTGTAGAGGAAAAAATGTCCTTTGTAATATAGGTGACAAATAAATGAATTACAAGAAATGAATGAATTAAAAATCATTTATTAAAATCTTGCTATGAGCAAGACCTGTGCTAAGTGTCAGGAATTGATTGCTGTTCCTCTTCTTCATTCCTGAAGAAGACCATGACATCAGGGAAATGATGACATGACTTGCAATTGACTTTGATTTGAATGAGGCAGGGCTGTGCAAAGTCACCAGCCTCCCTGTCTCCTCCAGAGCCATCTAGGTCCAGTGACCAGATATTCATCAGATGACTGGAGATGGCCCTGGATGCAGTGGGAGACCTTGGCCTTTTCAAGCTAAGTTCTTTAACAAGTTTAACTGAGGCAATACCCATTCAGTGATCAAGGCTTAATAAGAAAAAGAGGCAGAGAATGGTTTCTTTAAAAAAATCAGTCTGGAAGGGGAAGACCCTCAGGGTTTCTGGCCAAAATGGAAACATTTGGCAGTTAATTCATTCTGAGCCAATCAGGGCCCAAACAATGATCAAGCAGGGCTTGGACTGGGACTTAAAAGGAAGGAAGGAAGGAAGGGAAAGACAGAAAGTTGTGTTGCCCAACTGGCCAGTTCCAGTTTGGTCTCCAGTGGGCAGCTCCTTTTCTACTCACAGAGGTTGCTGTTTGTCCTTTGTTCTTGAAGAGGACCATGACGTCAAGAAGGTAATACCATGACATGCAAGTGAATTGGATTTAAGTGAGGGAGGTTTGTGCAGTCACTAGCCTAACTTTCTCTTCCCATTGGGAATACCAAAACAAGACTGAGAACATTCATTGACCTCAGAGAGCTTATGTTCTGGTGGAAAGGAGAATAGAACATATATAAGGGAGGGTTGTGTTCTGGGCACATTTTGGAAAGCACTAATAAACTGGTGAATATCCAGTGGGGGCTACCTGCTATGTGAGGGTTGGTTGAAGGAACAGGGGATGTTTCACTTGGAGAGAAGATGTAGGAGAACTAGGAGGACTGGATGGACATTGCAAAGGGGCAGATCTAGGCTGCATGTTAGGAAAAACAATCTGCAATTAAAGCTGTCCAAAAGTGGAGTGAGCTACCTTAGGAAAGAGTGGATTTTCTCCCACTGGACATCAAGTGATGTCCAGTGGTAGTGATATCGATGACTTGTTGGGTATGAGGTGGTGGGATTATTTTTTTAAAATTATGATTTTTTTCAATTATCAAACACTGTTTTTTCCCTCCTACATCCCCATAGTCATTGGAAGAAAGAAAGGTGGGGGTGGAGAGAGAGAGAGAGAGACAGAGAGAGAGAGAAAGAGAGAGAGAGATCATATATTAGATAAGAACAGTTAAGTGGAACAAACATTCACATTGGTCACAACCCAGAGTGCATTCTTATTTGGTGTTCTGTCTATCATCTCTCTGGTTCATACCAGAGAGGTGGACAATATTCTTTTCCACCAGTTCTATTGTCTTGAATTGTGGTTAGTCACTGGGGTGAGTAAGCAGGATGAGCTGGCCCCTGGGGACCCCTCCAATGCTGAGAACCTGAGGCTCTGTGACTTTTTGAATCTGTGAGGAGAGAAACAGTGTGTTGTATTGGAAGGAAAACAGATCCAATTGCTCGAGAGGAATGTTGGCTTCTGGCCCTGGCTCTGCATGCCATTGGCTGCCTGTGTGACCTTGGGAAGGTCATTTCAACAGCCTCTCTTGTCTTCAGTTTCTTCCAGTCTAAGAAAGGGGGAGGGGGGTCAGCTAGATGGTCTTGAAGGTCTCTTGTAACTCAGACATGGGAGGTCCTTAGGGTCACTCCCAAGGAGAAGGTATTCATTGCTTCCTGAATGGGGCACATTGCTAGGGCCTGCCTAGACCCAATGAAACAGATGCTGGCCTGGTCCTCAAAGAGCTCCCCGCTTGAATCAAAAAAAAAAGAAACGCAGACGGTAAATATGGCATATGGAAGGAAAATAGATGTTTAAATATTTATACTTATTTAAATATTTAAGCCTCTACTAAAGTCCTACTCCAGTGCCTCCTGATGGTGTGGAGACAATCTTCTGCCAGTAGGGCCCATGCTGGGGCAGGTCCTGCCGGGCTGGGAAGGTCTCTGGAAAGCCTGGATGTCTGTCGCCCCAAGAGCAGCCTTGCTAAGTGGGGGTAAAACTCATGAGCACAGGACTAGCCTAGCACATGGACTCATCACAAGCACAGGCGCTAGTCTGAGTGTATGTGTGTATGTGTGTGTGTGTGTGTGTGTGTGTGTGTGTGTGTGTGTGTGTGATGTGTATATATCTGTTGGGGAGGAGTGGAGAGGATGAATTTTAGTGGTGAGACCAAGCTCTGGCCAAGTAGCAAGGCACTGGAGGGTTTGGGTCTATGACAGGGGAGGGACTGTGCCTACACAAAAGAAATCATAAATCTATTGACATATCAAACAATTAATATTTAATCCAAGCTTCCTCAATACTAAATATTCATCGCTGAAATTTTCTAGCCTGAATCCCATTGGTTCCCTTCAAGCGGGAGACATTCCAGCCAAGGGGAATTATTAGTGGTTTCCCCCAAACCACATTCAGTGGTCTTAACTCTCTGCTTGTTCCCAAAGGCCATCTGCCCCCTGTCCCTGGAGCACACTCTGGCAGTCCATTAAGAAACATTGACTAAGTGATGCATATGGTCTAGCAATGTACTGAGGCTAAAAACCAAAGCAAAAATGTTAAATTCCCTTTTCTCAAGGAGCTTACTTGCTATAGGGAAAAGAACCTACACATTTCAGTAAATACAACAATGTACAAAGTAAATGCAAGCTAATTTGAGGGTGGGGAAATGACTCTCCCTCCACATGCCTCTTCGCCCTGGTAATTCCCCACCAGTCATGCTGCTGCCCCTACTGCTAATTCATTTTCCAAGTGGCAGCTTCCACATCGAGGGTGGGGCTGTTCTGATTGGTGAGACTTCACGATGGCTACCCAGGCCTCAAACCCCACTCAAGTTCATTCCTGCCGTATTCTTCTCTATGTAGCCATCAGACTCCCTTAGGACTCCCACTTTCCTCTTCTTTCTTTGGGCCCTGTAATTCAATCATGACCATCATGGCTTCCGTAAATAGTTTTTCAATCACTATGCCATTTTTACCCTCCCCTTCTCCCATGCCTGTGACATTTCAGACCAAACTCCCTTCCCTGGCTTCACTGCTTTCCATGTGGTGTCTCCCCCTATAAGAATGTAAGCTTTTCGAGGACAAGGACTATTTTTTGAAGACTTTAAATCTCTATTGCCTAACAGTGCCCACCACATAGCAGATATGGAATACATGATTGTTTGATCAACTGGTCAATTGGCACTTTCCATGTGACAGCCTTGTCAAGTGAGCCAAGAGTGGACATACTTCAGGAGGAATGGACTCATATTGGCCTTGTCACTCTCACTGCCTGTAAAACCAGATGGCAAAAGGAAGTTTCTGATCAATAGAAGGATGGTCCCCAGGTTCTCTTTTGAATGAAAGATTTGGTGACATTAGCAAAATTGTCTGGATGGTATGTCCAAGAGCACCAAGAAACACCTTTCCATGTGACGTTTGGTCTTTGTCTCATGTTCTCATGACAAGTATTTGCACAAAAAGATCACTATGAAGGCAATTTCAGTGTATATCTATATATATCTATATATCTATATCTATCTATCTATCTATCTATCTATCTATCTATCTATCTATCTATATATATATATATAGATGAATGAATATATATAGGATGAAGAGCCAGAGGAATTTTTGAAAGAACTCGAGAAGACCCTCCATATTAAGTTAACCTATACTATATTCAATATTTAATGACTTCAGTTCAAAGATGAAGATGGCAGAGGGTGGTGAAAAATAAGTCAGTCAACTAATAAACATTTATTAAATGCTTACTATGTGTCAGACACTATGTTAAATTCCAGAGATACAAAGAAAAGCAAAAATGGTCCATGCTCTCTGGAAGATCAAGTTGTAATGGTGATATAGCATGTAAATAACTGAGTATATACAAGATACATACAGATGTATGCAGATGAAAGGTAATCTCAGAGGTGAGGTGCCAGTAGCAGGGAGAAATGGAACATGGTTTAAGAGTAAAACATGAGAGAGACCAAAAATATAGACTACCAAAAAATCCTCATGTCTATATACTATTAATATTTTTTAAAAATTAAAATTAGTAAGCTCCAAATGGGACCGCAAAAATGAAACTGATGTCTAACAAACAGTAAACAACTAATTACTGGAATGGAAGTAATTTTCTTTTTATTCACTGTCTAGATATGGTCAGAGCACTGAGTTGATAAAGGAAAGCTCAAAATCACTAGCATTAGAAGAAACAAACTTAGAAGAAGATATGGGGTATAACTGAAGCAACTCTAACCTGACATGTTAAAATGATACTGAAATGAAATGGATAAAAGAGTAGACATAGATTATTGTTATTTATTTAGTAAGTTTGACTGATATAAGTCAATGTCCTGATTAGTAAGCACCTGATTTTCTTAATAAGCAGAAATAGATGGCAAGAATAAAACAAATTTGTGAAATATGATGAAAGCAAATAGTGGGAGGTCAGAAGAAATATCACCAACAAAGAGGGGCAATGTGTGTGTGTGTGTGTGTGTGTGTGTGTGTGTGTGTAGAAACAAATTTGCTAGGAGTTTACTGTAAGACCCAACTAAACCAGATCATCCTAAGGGCACTTAATGAAAAAACTTAAAATCTTTTTTTTTCATATTTATTTGGTTTATTTATTTATTTTTATTTTAAATTTATTTATTTAACATATTTAGTTTTCAGCATTGATTTTCACAAGAGTTTGAACTACAATTTTTTCCCCATTTCTACCCTCCCCCCCCCACTCCAAGATGGCGTATATTCTGGTTGCCCTGTTCTCCAGTCAGCCCTCCCTTCTGTCACCCCACTCCCCTCCCATCCCCTTTTCCCTTCCTTTCTTGTAGGGCAAGATACATTTCTATGCCCCATTGCCTGTGTATCTTATTTTCTAGTTGCATGCAAAAACTTTTTCTTGTTGTTTTTGAACATCTGTTTTTAAAACTTTGAGTTCCAAATGCTCTCCCCTCTTCCCTTCCCACCCACCCTTCCTAAGAAGTGAAGTAATTCAACATAGGCCACATGTGTATCATTATGTATAACCCTTCCACAACACTCATGTTGTGAAAGGCTAACCATATTTTGCTCCTTCCCAACCCATCCCCCTTTATTGAATTTTCTCCCTTGACCCTGTCCCCTTTAGAAAGTGTTTGTTTTTGATTACCACCACCCCCATCTGTCCTTCCCTCCATCATACCCTGCCCCTTTTAATATTCTTCCCTCTTCTTTCCTGTGGGGTAAGATGTCCAATTTAGTATGTATGGTATTCCATCCTCAGGCCAAATTTGATGAGAGAAAGATTCACTCATTCCCCCCTCACCTTCCCTCTCCCCTCCTCCCACAGAACTGCTTCCTCTTCCCACCTTTATGCGAGATAATCCACCCCATTCTATCTCTCTCTATCTCCCTCTCTATATATATTCCTCTCTCTTCCCTTAATTTTATTTTATTTCTTTTAGATATCTTCCCTTCATCTTCAACTCACCCTGTGTCTGCTCTCTCTCTCTCTCTCTGTATATATATTATATATATATATATACAAATATATATATGTACACATACATATATACATACATACGCATTCACATATATATACATAAACATAAACATATATATATATATATATATATATATATATATATATATATATATATATATATGCATATTCCCTTCAGCTACCCTAATACTGAGGTCTCATGAATCATACACATCATCTTTCCATGTAGGAATGTAAACAAAACAATTCAACTTTAGTAAGTCCCTTGCAATTTCTTTTTCTTGTTCTTTTTCTTGATTACCTTTTCATGCTTCTCTTGATTCTTGTGTTTGAAAGTCAAATTTTCTATTCAGCTCTGCTCTTTTCATTGAGAAAGCTTGAAAGTCCTCTATTTTATTGAAAATCCATATTTTGCCTTGGAGCATGGTACTCAGTTTTGCTGGGTAGGTGATTCTAGGTTTTAATCTTAGCTCCATTGACCTCCGGAATATCGTATTCCAAGCCCTTTGATCTCTTAATGTAGAAGCTGCCAGATCTTGGGTTATTCTGATTGGGGTTCCACAATACTCAAATTGTTTCTTTCTGGCTGCTTGCAGTATTTTCTCCTTGATCTGGGAGCTCTGGAATTTGGTGACAATATTCCTAGGAGATTTCTTTTTGGGATCTATTTCAGGAGGTGATCGATGGATTCTTTCAATTTCTATTTTGCCCTGTGGCTCTAGAATATCAGGATAGTTCTCCTTGATAATTTCTTGAAAGATGATATCTAGGCTCTTTTTTTGATCATGGCTTTCAGGTAGTCCAATAATTTTAAAATTATCTCTCCTGGATCTATTTTCCAGGTCAGTGGTTTTTCCAAGGAGATATTTCACATTGTCTTCCATTTCTTCATTCCTTTGGTTCTGTTTTATTATATCTTGATTTCTCATAAAGTCACTAGCTTCTACTTGCTCCAATCTAATTTTTAAGGTAGTATTTTCTTCAGTGGTCTTTTGGACCTCCTTTTCCATTTGGCTAATTCTGCCTTTCAAGGCATTCTTCTCCTCATTGGCTTTTTGGAGCTCTTTTGCCATTTGAGTTAGTCTATTTTTTAAGTTGTTGTTTTCTTCAGTGTCTTTTTCAGTATTTTTTTGGGTCTCCTTTAGCAAGTCATGGACTTGTTTTTCATGGTTTTCTCACATCCTTCTCACTTCTCTTCCCAATTTTTCCTCTACTTCTCTAACTTGCTTTTCCAAATCCTTTTTGAGCTCTTCCATGGCCTGGGATCAGTTCATGTTTTTCTTGGAGGCTTTTGGTGTAGGCTCTTTGACTTGGTGACTTCTTCTGGCTGTATGTTTCAGTCTTCTTTGTCACCAAAGAAGGATTCCAAAGTCTGAGACTGAATCTGGGTGTGTTTTCGCTGCCTGGCCATATTCCCAACCAACTAACTTGACCCTTGAGTTTTTCAGTGGGGTAGGACTGCTTGTACACTAAAGAGTTCTATGTTCCATGTTTGGGAGGGATGCACCAGCTCTGCCACACCAGCACTCCTCCTTCCCCAAGAACCCCCAACCCGGACTGGGCTTAGATCTTCAGCAGGCTGTGCACTCCTGCTCTGATCAGCCACTTAATTCCTCCCACCAGGTGGGCCTGGGGCTGGAAACAACTACAGCTGTGCTTCTGTAGCTGCCCCACGTCTGCTGCCCCAGGGCGGTGGCCGAACTGGAAACTTCTTCCACTCCCGCAGCTTTTGCCACTACCCTTCTCCGCTGTCTTTGATGTTTGTGGGTTGAGAAGTCTGGTAACTGCCTCAGCTCACTGATTCAGGGCTCTAGGGCCTGCTCCACCCAGCTCCTGGTCTGGTTAATCTGCACCGCTCACACTGGGCTCTGCTCCTCTCTGCTCCCAGGTCCCAGCTCCGTGTGGGATAGACCTCACCCAGAGACCATCCAGTCTGTCCTGGGCTGGAGCCCTGCTTCCCTCTGCTGTTTTGTGGGTTCTGCAGTACTAGAATTGGTTCAGAGCCATTTTTTATAGGTTTTTGGAGGGACTCGGCAGAGAGCTCATGCTAGTCCCTGCTTTCCAGCTGCCACCTTGACTCCAAAAAACTTAAAATCTTTAGGGAGAAAAACAGACAATTATGGTAAATCTGATAAACATTTTGTAAGTCTTTTCTCCATCAAGGAAGGTGGAGAAACCACAATTAAACTCTAATATAACTGTCTGATGTATGCTAAATGTGAAAATGGAGTTAACATTGCAGAAAACAAAGAAACCGCAAGTAGATTAGACCACGTCACCCTGAGGTGGTCCTTGTTGGATGTGATATGATTTTGAGGGCATTGAGGGATCAATTATCAAGGTATCTGAAAAAGGAGGGTAGAGTAAATGTTTGAAAAAAATGTTATGGAACTTATAATTATATCCCTCCCTCCTCAAATAGGGGCCAAGAAAATATTAATAACTACTAACACATACCCCTTTTCCTATTTCTACAAAATGTTTATGAGGAAAGTATTCATGTGTTGATAGTATCCTTGATGAAGATAAGGGAAAGAAATAGACTTTTGAAAAATAATGTTTTGTCAGTTCACACATCTATAGTCATCCCATTTGGACCAAAAGTTATAGCTAACATCATCCCACTTTGCTTATTATGGTTTGTGGAATAATAAAGACACAATTGATTCAGTCAAGTAGTAGGTTCTCATTCTCTCACCCTCATTCAACCTCAGCCTTATCCTTCCAATGACTCATTCTAGCTCTGCCGAGCCCTTCTATTGTACCCTTTGGAATTCCTGTTCTATCACTAACACATTTCCTTTTATTTTTATGCACTTTCCCTCATGCCCTTTCTATCCTTTGGTACTCATAGAGATCTAATTATCCTCAGAAGACCCTGCCTCCCAGAGAGCTCTCTGTAGTCCTGATGCACTTTCTCTCATGAACATTTCCCCTTCCCCTAGCATGTAGGTCTAGGAGTCAGAATATTCCTTGCTCCTAATTCCCACTTCTAAACTTGTCTCCACCAAGATCATTTACCCTTTCTCTCCTTGTTTACCCAGGTATGTCATCCAATCCAGTTCCAGGTGGCAGTTAACTCTGAGCTCTCAGGACATTCTCCTTCCTTTCTCCAGGGGCTCAGCACCTGACTCCCAACCTTCCTCTCCATCCCTACCCACTTATTCTAGGAGAATTCATCCCACAGATGGTTGTTCCTTCACATGTACCTTAACCTCTCACTTCCTTAATCTCTTCTACTCCCATGACCCACACCCTTATAGTCACACACCAGGATGGTTACACCCTTGTTTTTGCCCTTGCTCATAACTGTTCTACAGCTTTTCAATCAACTACCACATTATGACACCCTCCATGCTCATGCCCGTTCAGACAAGCATCCTTCCTGATGCTAGCTCTTAGCATTTGTGTGGGTGCTTGGGTCTAATGCATTTCCAGTCAGTTGCCTATGGCAATCCTGAAGCTAGAGTGTTTATCTACTCCCTGTGCTGTATATGCAAAGGAAACTCTGATGGCCTCTTGTGTTTTGAACCAACTTGTGTAGTACCTTGTATGAGCTGGCTGACTTTGTCTCCCAGCCTGGTTAAAACGGCATCTTTAACACTGTCCACAGTGGCCCCGACATTCAACTTACATCTTAAAGCGTTTTCACAGTCCCCTACAAGTTGTGAGTTATGGGTGCCCATTTTTCAAAGGGAAAATTAACTTTTGCAGATTAAGTGTGAATCCCAGCTGTCACCTTATTTCACAGCATGAGTGGAAGGAACAAGAAATCCTTTTAAAATGGTGGGGTGTTAAAAGTCTCCCAACACCAAGCAGTGCAAGGACAGCCTTGATACTCCTCGAATCTTTCTCCTCATCCACTGTTGGTTCTCTCTCTCTCCTGACACTGGGGCTGTTTGGAAACCAACTCCTGGGATTCATTTTCAGGCTGGATGATGAAGAGTTCTAATGTTGGAATTTGTCTGTAAAGATTTAAATGTCTTCTTTTAAAGTTGAGAAGTGAGCTGTGTTCTTTTAAAAATATTAGAGGGTGATATTTTAATAAAAAAACTTAGATTATGGATACAAATCAGGAGGAGAAAGGCAACATTAAAAATGCATATTATAAAATTGAAATTTAAGTGTCAAGTTTTTATAGCAGTCTGTCAAAGGCTTGACAATTACAATAGCTATTTTTAAAATTTTAATGAGGCACAATCAGGGCTGAAGGAGCATGGAGATCACGCATTTCCGAGAGTCCCCTTTGGAGTAAAACACACCCATTAGCACTCCCTCAAGATAATGCCCCATTTGTAAAACACACCATCTATTTTTAATTAAATTAGTAGGTGTCATTTATTACTGGTAATATACTTATTAATCTTTAATCTTTAATTTAAAATGACTTGTCTGAATAAGCCATGGCTTTGCAGGATCTGGTTGACGCCTGTTCTGAGGGCTTTGCTGTTTGTCCGCAAATGCGTCTGGACCCCACTTGGATAGAGGCAGTACACATTTTCATATGGCCCTCCCAAAGACATATGTATGTGTATATATAAATACATGTATACACACATATACACATATGTATGTATACACAATATGTGTATATATGTGTAGATAGCGTCAAGACTGGTTGTAACCATGGCTGAAAGTAAGAAGAATTTTTCTTTCCCTAGCCCAACTTTCTGTTGCTTATTTTGTTTGGAGGCCAAAGGTTGATGGCTACATTAAAACCAGGTTGTTTCTATTATCAGTAACTCATAGGATCGTGGATTTAAAACTGGATGAGATGTTGCAGGATTACTAGTTTAGCTCATGACTTTTAAAAGGAGGAAACTGAGTTACATGTCTTGACCAAAGTCATGTGTACAGGAGAATTCCTATCTGACCCCAGGTCTTCTGGCTTCCTGTTGGTCACTGCTTACATTACATCACCCAATTCTAGAGCATTTGGCCAGTGCAAATGCCCTTTGGCTTATCATCTTTTTCACATGGTGTCATGAGCAAAGACCAGAGGAAGTTGTTAGGTAATTAGTTAACTAGTACTTCCTGTGTGTATACTATTGGGATACCTTCCAAACCTTACCTCATACTTGGACTATTGCAGGAGCTTGCTGGGTGATCTGCCTGCCTGAATGAAGTCTGTCCCACCTCTAATCCATGTTCTATTCAGCTACTAGGGTGCAGGGAAATACAAAATGCTCTGCTTGGCACTCAAAGCCCCCTCCTACCTTGCTAGTCTTTTCACACCTTACTATCCTACATGTGCTGTTAGCTCAGTGACACTGACCTCCAGTCTGTTCCATGAACAAGACATTCCATCCCTCTGCTCAGGTGTTTTCTTTGTTCCCCACTCCTGGAATGCTCCCTCTTCTGATTCAACCCCAATCCTTCCTGGCTTCCTTTAATTCTCAATGAAAATTCCACAAGCTTCCCCAACTTCTCTTAATTCCACTCTCTTCCTTTCTGAATTTTCTTCTTTTTATCCTACAAATATCCTGTTTATGCCTGCTTTGCACTATTTGCTTGCCTGTTATCTAGCCCATTATCATTAGCTTCTGGAGGGCAGAGACTGACTTTTCACCTTTTTTTTTGTATCTCCAATGCCTGGCACATAGTAGAGTGCTTAATGAATGTTTATTAACTAGGCCCCAGCTCCTTCTCCCTAAAAATAGAAACCTTCCTGTTACTAAGGAACTTAATTATGTCTTATCTTGGTTTCATTCAGGTTAGAATTTTAGAAACAAATATCTCATGGTGGCTTGCAGGACATTTTGTGGAATCTTACTAAGAATGAATTTGCCTCTAGGTCTTTGTCCACAAGGTTGGTATCCTTATTCCTCAGGCCATTGGTATACAGAAAGAAGCTTTTTCACTGCTTAGAGTCTATGATTTTTTCAATGACCTAAATGAAGGAATGTGGCTTAAATAAAGAATGAACAAAACCTGAACACTGTTGTTGCGTAGGATTATAGACTTATTGAGAGAAATCCCTGAGGCCATTTAATCCAACCCCTAGGCTTTGCTGAGGAAACTGAGAAAGGTCAGATGAGTTGACCAAGGTCACAAAGCTTGTATAGGGAAGGGTGGGAATTCAAAGGAAGGCTTGGAGCCAGAGATCTTTCCAGCACTCCATGAGACCACCTCTGGTCTCCAGTCCTCGTGTCTCAGTTCTAGCCAGAATGCTCACTGTCTATGCAGCATCTACAGGAGGGACCCTAGCTGTCCCTCACCAGAGTCACACCTGGCCTTCCACTGAGCCTCAAGACAGGCAGGAAACTCCAGGCAAAATGTGATCTCATTTTCATGCAAATATCATAGGAATGTGAAAAAAGGAGTGAATGAAAATCCAGGGCACAAATGGATTGCTATCCATTTTCCATGATATGTTTTTGATGGTGGATTAAATCTGAGTCTCAAATCTTTTCAATTTCATTTTGAGAGTGAAAAGCCCTGTTTAATTATCAGGAAACAAAGGTATCTTTAGAAGATGATCATTACAGTGATTTGCATTTGCTGTATTTAACACAGCTCCTTAATAGGTTGCTACATATTCATATTCTTCAAGGAGAAATTGTGAATTTGCAAATTGCTATTGTTTTATGAATATATGAATAACTCAGAACTGGGATGAGGCATCCTCCATCCTCTTAAGTTTCAACTTCTCCTAGACTGAGGCTCAGGAAAATGCATGTGAAAGCAGGTGTTTGCTGACCTTTTCCATCTCTACTGCTCTGGCCTTCAATAATTCAGGGCAGGCGGCCAGGCCAAGGGCAAATGTCCTGTAGAATGACTGGACCTTTAACCTATAGACAGAAGAGAACATAGATGGCAACTTGTCCAAGCGGAAACTGAGGGTCAGAGGGAAGTGAAAAGATTTAGATATGGTATCACAGCTAATAAGTGGCCGAGCTGAAATTAGGACTCAGGGGTGCCTCTTAAGTAGAAGTTTTGTTTTTGTATAGTGATGACCAAGGTCATATTCATTCACTCAACAAGAAATTTTAAATCTCCTACTACATGCCAGGCAGTGTAAGAGGCATTGGGGATAAATAGACAAAAAATGAGGATAGTCCCTACCTGGTATTTTCAGATAATAATATCCAGGTTTCTAGGGGCAGTCATTCCAGCTGTCTCCTTCTGGCTTTTTCAGAATATTATGGGATTTAATCCATCAGTTAATAGAAAAGAAGTCAGATTTCCATGGCTAGTCATTTCACCTTCCTATCCATAAACTGAAGGGGTCAAACCCAGATCTCACTGCCAGGACCCTTTAAAATGCCCCTTGGAGACTCTGAGCTTTATCTGATACCTGCCGCTATCCCTATGACTACTAATCTCCCACTAACTCTTGAGGCAGCTATGTTGTGCAACGGATAGAGCATGGGGCCTGGGGCCAGCAGAACTTGAGTTCAAATCCCACTTCAGAAACTTACTTCCTATGTGATCCTGGATAAGTTCTAGGCAAAAAAAACCCCAACCAACCAAACAAAAAAAACCCCTCTATTTGCCTCAGTTTCCTCACCTGTAAAATGGGGATAATAATAAAGCCTGTCTTACAGAGTTGTCATAAGGATCAAATGAAAAAACACTTGTGAAGCACTTTTCACATAATAGGTATTATATAAATGCCATTATTTATCAATATTGCTATTACTTCTTCCTATCCCTGTGTTAATCCATCTCCAGCCATGTAGTAGCAAACTGTCTCCCAAACCCATCTCCCATTCTCTCATTCCTGGCCACTATCTTATCCACATCCTACTCCAACCTTGCCTCCATCCCCTCCATTCTGTACCCTGAATTCTCTTCCCATGGTGAGTGATCTTCCTTTGATTTCTTTTAGGACTTTTTCTCACTCCCTTCTCAACTACAAGCTCTCAGTAAGTCCTTGTTTTCCCCTGATGGCCATCCTCTCTTACATTGGCTATACATTTTCTCACCTCCCCCATGCACTCATCATGGATGGGGAGTTGGAAGACTCCTTTCTATTCACAGCCACTCGCAGACTCCCCCTTTATCATTGTCACTCAGCAATCTCTCTTCCTTTAAAATCCACTCACCCAAAATTTCCTGCCTAACCCAACTGCCAACTGGGTGGTGCAGTCTAAATTCTTGGTGTCCACTTACAGCTAGGGAGCAGCAAGACATTAATTTATTCCTCCCAAATGGATTTTCCATCTCACTTCCTATAGAAGCTATTCCAAAACTTCTCTTTCCTTTTCACTCCTCCCACACCTTCTGCTTCCCTCCACCCCTTCCAGATGAACACCTTGACTTTTACTTTGCCAAGAAATCGAGCCTCTTTGATGTGAGTTCCTTATCCTCCCCTTCCCTTCATCTGAACTCTTGCCCCCTGTTATTATTCTTCATTCTTGGTTCCTTTCCCCCAGTCTCTGACAATGAGATGGACCTTCTCTTTGCCAAAGCTATATCCTCTGCCTATGCACTTAATCTCATCTTCTCCCATCTTCTTCACCCTTGCTCACCTCCTTCCCCCTCTCCTACAATCTTCAACCTGTCTCTATCTATTGGATCTTTCCCTATTTCTTTCAAACATGACTCTCTCCCCCATCCTTAAAAGCACAACAAAACAAAGATCCCTTCACCAGACACTACCATCCCCTAAAGCAGTAATCTTCAAATTCTCCTTTCTTACTCAAACACTCTTGGAAAACACTCACTGCCTTCACTTCTTCTCCTCTCATTTATCCATTCTTTAGCACTTCATAATATGGCTTCTGACCTCACTACTCATCTGCAACTGTTCTCTCCAAGTTATGAACAATCTATTAATTGCCAAATACAATGTCTTTTTCTCAATTCTCATCCTGTTGTTATTTTTCCTAATGGATGTTTTCTGAATGTTACACTGTTGAACACCATAGATACATACTCTTTCTAAACACTCTCTCTCATCTCTTACCTGGCCAGCCAGCCCTTTGCCATCTTCTTTGCTGCCTCATCAGCCATAACATGTCTCTATGATCAAGTATACACTTCTCCATCTAGCTTGTAAAGCCCTTCACATCCTGGCCCCAACACATCTTTTCTGCTCCACTGGACATTAGTCCCTCTTCTCACACTGTAAGAGCTGCCAGGAAATTTAGACTTTGGCCAGTTCCTAACATGTGACATTCCATCTTCTGTCTCTGGGCTACTCCCTGTACCTGATATATCCTCCCTCTTTACTTCTACCTAAAAGTCCCTTGCTTTGTTCAACATATAGCTGAGGCAGCATCTTCTGCATGAAGCCTATCTGGATTCATCCCCCCCTCAACTGTTCCTGCTCCAGTCTCCCCCACAAACTACTTTACTTTCTTTGTATATATTCTCTTCGTATTTAATATGCATATCATTATATATGTACCTCCCTTCCCTATTAGGAGGAAAGATCTTTGGGAGGCAGCATTGTTTCATTGTTTTTCATTTGTTTCAGTTGTATATGACTCTTCTTGGCCTAATTTAAGGTTTTCTTGGCAAAAATGCTGGACCGGTCTGCCATTTCCTTCTCCAACTTGTTTTACGGGTGAGAAACTGAGGCAAACAGGATTAAGTGACTCACAGGATCATACAGCTAGTAAGTGTCTGAGGCTAGATTTGAACTCATGAGGCTAAGTCTTTCTGATTCCAAGCCCAATATTCTATCCACCGTGTCACCTAATTGCCTGGAGTGCTGCATAGTAGGTACTTAATTAATGCTAATTTATTGATTGATGGATTATAGGATCGTAGCTGTAGAGCCGGAAGTGACTTTAGAGTTAATCAACCAACCAACCAACCAACCAATCAATCAATAAACATTTATTAAATGCCTACTATTTTCTTAGCAGTGGGGGCTTGAAAGCAATTACTAATAATGATAATAATAACAATATAAAATAATAATAAGCCTTTTTTGTTTCCCTAGGACTTAGCACATTGCCTGGCACATAGTAAGCATTTAATAAATGCTTGATGATTCTAAAGTCTCTTCCTCACCTCCTTTGTCTCTAACTGGTAGGCATAAACTTATGCTATAGATTCATGCCATTTATCTTGAGATCTGGTTGCTTCAACCACTTACAAAATAGCCTTGTTGCAGAAGAAAGACAGTACAGCCTAGGAATATTCCAAAGAATTCAACGCACGCATAAAAAACCCTACTAAAGGCACAATGCCTTTTACTCTAAATGAGTGACATGATTTCCTCAAGGCCTTGCCTGGATAATTCTGCTTCAAATAAAGCAATAGTGTAGAAGCAGAGAAGATGCCTAAAGAGTCATAACTAACTGCAAGTTGAAGACAGAAAAACTCTAAGAAGCCCACAGAAGAACTTGAAAGTCCCAGCAGCCTGAGATCTTGGAGCAATAGGCTCTCAGCCTGCCCAGGGCTTTATTGTTGTAGCCAGCATTTTCAATACTATAGTAAATATTAGTGGGATGAAAGGGGGCTTTCCTAATATTCTCTAGCCAACAAAAAGATTCTGGTGTATCTCTATTGAATATAATGATAGATTTTGGGTATGTATGTAGGTATATGTATATATATATATTACATATGCATGCACACACACACACACACACACACACACACACACATACTTAATTTGTTCATTATATTAAAGGGAGTGTCTTCCAGACTTGAGTTTTAAACTTTTTTTTAACATACATGAGAGTTCAAATTTTGTTAAAGGCTATTGACATAAACATGAGTTTTTGTTTCCAATGTGTTAATTATGCAAAGTATTTTCATGAAATTGAATCATCTTTGAATCCATGATATATATGCAATGTAAACAGAATATCACTGTTTAATAAAATTTCATTTAAAACTTTTACATTAATATTTCTTTGTGATACTGGTGTAGCTCTTGTTCTCTTGTTCTTCTTTTTTAATTTTTTTTTCCTCCTTGGGTTGCTTATCAGGCACTGTTTATCTCATAGAACGAGGTGCGTTGAATGCCAACTTTAAAAAGAAAAGGATTCCTTTTGTTCTTAGATCATTGGATCAATGGAGATCATCCCTCAACCACATCCTTCTAGATTTAGTCTCTTTTTAAATCAACTCTCCCCCCCCGCTTGTCAAAACACCCAGTATGGTGACAATGTAGGACAATGTACAAAATTGAGCCTCTTATTTCTGTTACTGATTGCAAAATGTGCAACAAGTCCATTAGTTGTTATTTAAATGTTAAATAGAATCTATTTACAAATATGTCTGGACCAAGGGTTTTTTTTTTCTTTTGTTTTGGTGTTTCATTTATTGTTAACGTTTCTTTCTGAGTGAGATTTTTAAGATCTTTATTTTCCATTTTGTTAATTTGATTATTCTATATCTTTTGTAGAGGATAAATTGCACTGGATGATAGGCTGAGAGCTGGAAGTGTCTTCTGATGTTGTTAAGTTCAACTTTCACATTTTACCTATGAGGAAAATGAGACCCCTGAGAAATCAAGTGGATCATTACTAGCAAGTATCTGAGGCAGGATTCAAACCCAGATCTTCCCCATACCAAGTTCAGTAAAATTAATAGTGAAATGAAGATAATCATTCCCAATTTAGAGAGGCACAGCTTGTAGGAATGAAGAGGTCATACAGTCTCACCATACTCTGTCCCTAGGCAGCTAGGTTGTGATTCAGTGGATAAATGTAGGGCCTTAAGTCAAGGAGACTCATCTTCCATAGTCTGAATCCAGCCTCAGACACTTACTAGCTATGTTACTCTGGGCAAGTCATTTAACCTTGTTTGCCTCAGTTTCCTCATCTGCAAAATGAGCTGGAAAATGAACCACTTCATTACCTTTGCCAAGAAAACTCCAAAATGGATCACAAAGACCTGAACAGGACTAATCCACTAAACAGCATTTTGACCTGACTGGACAGCATCTACCATCTTATTTTCAGTTCTAGACATTCTGTTTTAGGAAAGCTACTAAGGAATGAGTCCAGAGGAGGAGGACAAGGATGGTAAAATCCCTTGAGTTCTTGCCATATGAGAACCAGCTAATAGAATGGGGATGTTCAAGATGGTCTCTTTAGTGACAGACACAAGAAGAAGTCCTCACCAAGGAGCAGATCTGAATATGTTAGATCCAGGACATTAAAGATCACCAAAGCTCTTTTCTTTTTTTGTTCTTTCACTTCCTTCCTTTCAATTCAATTACAATCAATTGATCTCAGTTAGATACTTGTTATGTACTCAGCCCTGTGCTTGCCAGGTCCTGGGGAGACTGACACAAAATCCAACTGTTCCAGGCTTCTGGAAGTTTTTGTTTTGCCAGGGAAAGACCGAGGTATAATAAACAAATCAATAAAAAACAAAATGAGATAAGGTGTGAGAAAGTACTAATAATGGGAAGGAACAAGGAAAGCTGCCTGACCTGGTGACACCCGAACAGATCAGACTAGAAAGGAAGAGGGTTCTGGGAGTTTAGAAGGAAGTGCATTTCAGGGATGGGGGCAAGGGTGGAGGCAAGAGAAGGAATATTGTATATGGGGAACACCTAGGCTTCCAAGCAGGCTGGGACATAGAACCTGAAGGGGAAAAGTAGGACATAGGATGGAAAGGCTATGATGGAGCCAGACCAGAGCAGGTCTTAAATATAAGCTTCCTCCTTTCTATTCTTCATTCTTTACCCCTCTTTTCTTTCCTCTTCCTTGTACCTTTTTCTTTCCTTCTTTCTCTTCTTCCTTCTCTCTCTTAGTCTTCTTCCTCCTTATCCTCCTCCTGGTTCTTTCCCCTCAAGCAGGGATTTCTCTATCCATACAGTGGACTCTGAGTTCTCCATGCCACTTTTCCAACTTCCATTTCCCCCCCAAAGCTCCCCGTCACAGCTGGTATTCCTCCACGAGAAGAAGAGTGCTTTGGACATCTTGTCACCCTGCCTCCTTAATTGGCCACAGGGGTTGCTACTGAGTAACAAGCACTCCTTCACTCTCTGGGGACCTGGGGCCATCTCAGCAGGATTGCTATGGTTTGTTGATGGTGGGGGAGGGGTACATGTGGAGATCTAGATAGAGATCGTTATGGGTACAGACGACAGAGATGTAGAAATAGATCGTAATAGAGGGTAAAGATTTTTTTGATGAGTATAGACAGAGCTGCTGGTATAGAGAAGTATAGATGTGAATATGTATCTATCAATACAGATGTGAACATAGAAATAGAGACAGGTGTACATAGGTAACTATCGATATAAATATACACATAAAAGTAGAAAAATATGGGCAGAGATATATCTGTATATTCCACTCTATATATACATAATGGAGAAATAGAGATAGAGATAAATATGGGTAATCAGTATCACTCAATCCACAGAGATTGGCACCAGGCCTCACGAGGGCTTGTGGGACAAACCATCTTCCTGTGCCCAAGTCCACAACATGGTCATGCTTGTCCCAATTCATAGCAAATCAGCAAGTGGTCCATTGAAATAAGTCTAGACAAAAACAGATGACCTTTTACCTATCCATCCCTTGATTTTGTCATCGGACCCCACTGTTACTCTCTTCCCTAATGGTTAGCACAGTCTCAGCCCTTTCTCTTCTTCCAATCCCTTTGAAGCTGAACCCTGGCTGCTGCTGAACCCTCCCTCACCTCCAAACCTCTGCTCTCTACTTCCCATCCCCCTTATCTCCTCCCCTCACTAAGGTTCCCTTCCTCATAAGCCTGTCCCTTTCACCACACCCTCTACTACAACCCCGAATCAACACATTTGTTTTCATCTTATATTTCTTTATCTTTCACTCATTCCATTTTCTGACCCTCATGGAGACACGACTTTCTCCCAGTGCCACTGCACCCTTTGCCACCCTTCCTAGCATTGGTTGCACTTTCCCTGGTATCCCCCACCCCACTAACTGGTCATGGAGGGAAAGCTGGACTAGTCCTTTATCTCTATAACCACTTCTCGACTTTCCCTCTCTGGCTGTCGCTGAGCAACCTCTTCTGCTTTGAGGTTCACTTAATCCAACTCTATCACATGACCAGGGCTCTGATAGCTATTGTCTACTGAACTCCAGGGCATTCTCCCTCCTTTCTCAAGGAGTTTAGTGCCTAGCTCACAGTCATCTTCGCCACCCAACTTCTCTCATTCATTCTCTGATATACACTAACTTTCCATTTCCTTAATCTGCTCAACTACCATGACCTACTCCTGCATCTCACCTTGGCTACATATAGGGATGGTTCTAACCTTGATCTTCCCATCACTGCATCCCTGATTTTATGCTTTTGTATCTTCCGCTTCCACTTTGCTTCATTCATTATATATCTATTCTGCATCCTCACTTAGACAGATGTCCAATTCCCCCATCTCACAGGACTGTCCCATGCCATCACCCCTGCACTGACTCTACTGTTTACCCCTGCCTCTCACAACCTCTTGGTGAAACATTTAGATGCCAAACTACCCTGTTTCTGAATCTTTCATTTCCTTGACCCATCGCCAATCACACCTTACCAAACGAAGACCCTGGAATACTTAGGAGGCAGCTGGTTGGTACCATGGATAGAGAACTGAACTTGGAGTCAGGAAATCCTGTGTTCAAATTTTACCTTAGACAATCACTAGATTTGTGATCCTGGGAAAGTCCCTTGATCTCTGCCTCAATTATCTCATCTCTAAAATAGGATAATAACAGATCCTACCTCACAGGGTTGTTGTCAGGATCAAATGAGATATTTGTAAAATGCTTTGCAGTCTTTAAAGTGCTATATAAAGGCTATCATTGTTATTGTTATTAATCTGCCTCTTTCCCTCCTGCTCTTCCTGCTGAACAGAGCTGGAGGGAAGCACAAATCCTCATTCACTACATCTTCTAAAGTTCTCCCAGTTAATAGTAGTTGGGCCCTAACAGCAGTAAGGCCACCCTGCTGTTATTCCCTGACAGGTTTCCTCTCTTGTTCACCTCAATTTTGCTCTCTCTTGAAGCTTCCCACAACATCCTCTTTCCCCACTCTTTCAGTGGAGGACCTTGCCTTTTTATTGGCATTCAGTCATTTTGCAGTTGTGTCCGGTTCTCTGTGACCTCATTTGGGGTTTTCTTGGCAAAGTTCCTGGAGTGGTTTGCCATTTCCTTCTCCAGCTCATTTTACAGATGAGGAAACTGAGGCAGACAGGGTTAAGTGACTTGCCCAGGGCCAAACAGCGAGGAAGTGTCTGAAGCTGGATCTGAACTCAGGTCTTCCTAACTCCAGTCCCAGTGCTCTATCCCCTGCACCACCCAGCTGCCCCAGTACATTCCAGTGGCTCCAGATCTTCTCCAGGATGAAATATTCAGCCATTTGCTTTGCATCTCAAGTTTTTGAGGACCCAACTTCTTTCTTACTACCTTTCCAATATTCTTACATTTTTGTGCCTGCTATACAGTCTACAACCTATCCATATTGGCTTGTTTTCTGCTTCTTACATGTCTTTCCATTTTTCTCTCTGCCTACAATGCTCTTCCTTCCAACCTTCTGTTATTAGAATTCTTGGCTGCCTTTGAAACTCAGTTCAAGCAGCCCCTCCTCCTCCAGGAGACCTTTCCTGGTCCACCTCCCCCTTGTCAGCAGGTAGGGCCAGTCCCTCTAGGTCAATTTCACAATCATTTATTAAGCACTCTACCATATGTCAAGAGCTGTGCCGAGTCCTGGGCATAGAGGAAAAAACAAAAACAGACCAAAACCAGCCCATGCCCTCGGGGATCTTACATTCTACTGGCTGTCATCCAGCAACTCTATATGTATCTGGTATGACGGCCCTTTTCCATGTGAAGGTAAGCCTCTTGCAGGCAGGGACTGTACCTGGTTTTTTCTTTATCTCTCCAGTGCTTAGTACATAGTCACCATTTTCTAAATGCTGATACTTTGATATACAGATATTGATATAGATTATAGCTATGAATATGGAAATAAATACAGGGATGGGGATGTCGATGACTTCTGGAGACTCTGAACACTTTTCTTGTCACAGAATCTTCAGGGCATCTCTGGTGAAGCTTATGAACCCTTCTCAGAATTTTTTTTTTCCTGTGGTATTTATTTTGTTAAACATTTCCCAATTATATTTTAATCTGGTTTGATCATGGGTCTCATGAACCTGTTTGTGACCTTCGGTAAGTCACTTAACCTTGTCTGCCTCAGTTTCCTCATCTGTAAAATAAGCTGGAGGAGGAAATGGCCAACAGGAGTGTCTAACCCTTTTGCCTTCTGCCATTTAGTTGACTCATATCACAGCAACAGGAGAGGTAGGTAGATAGGGAGATAGGCGTGGGTTATTGGCCCTATTATACCAATGAGATCATGACTATTCAGAGGAGTTCAGAAATTTCTCCAAGGTCATAGAGCAAATAAACAAAGACACTGGGACCATAACCAGGTTTCAGAAGTCTGTTTCCAAATGTACAAAGTAAAATATGTAGAATAAAAGGAAACCAAAACTATATTCAAATAGTTATCAAAATACGAAAGAAAGCAAGTTCATGAACCCCAGCTTAGGAGTCCCAATCTCCACCTTAATCCAGATATTGATATATAGAAATGGTTATTACTAATGTAGATTTGGCTATGGCTATGTATACAAATAGCAATTATAGATCCAGATATGTATATCATTATATAAGAGATGAAGGTGACAGCTATAGATATGAATTTTTGGCTCCAGATTGCATACAGATTTTATATATATATATGTGCATATGTATATGTATATGTATATGTTATATATATATATATATATATATATATATATATATATATATATATATAGAGAGAGAGAGAGAGAGAGAGAGAGAGAGAGACAGAGACAGAGACAGAGACAGAGACAGAGACAGAAAGACAGAGAGAGAGAAAGGGAGGGAGAGAGACAGAGAGAGAAAGACAGAGAGACAGAGACAGACAGAGGGGGGGGAAATGGGCTTATCAGAAAACCTTTTTCTTTTCCTATTCATTCAGTGATGAATTTTGTCCAACTTTATTACTGGAATTTCCCCTGAAGGACAACATGGGAGAAGATGTTTTAGTTTTTGATTTTTGGAAAAGGGGAAGGGAGACCAGGGCAGAGACTCTCTTTTTAGTCAGGTACCAATGGTTTATTTGTTAGTTGGTTTGTTTTCTTTCTGGCTCTGAACAAGCAAATGTTGAGGTTGTACTTTCATGGAGCTCAGCCCTGCCACAGTTCAGTAGGTGTATGAGGGAACATTCAGTTCATGCAAAGCTTGCCGAAGTGGGTGAGTGTTGGGTTAGCAGCACTAAGGCCATGGGGCCAACACAAGTATTGCTTTTCTAAGAGGTCATGCAAACATTCCTGTGTTTTTTGGCTGCTGGGATGGGAACAAATCTAGATGAGTCATTTTTCATGGCTAAGCTTGAGGTGCCACTGGGGCCAAAGCTTCTTTTTCATCCCCTGTGCATCTGACTTGAGTCAAAGGCAGAGTAATGCCTTCATCCCATAGAAAGTGAGTGCCATGCCTCCTCCACTTTCTGTGCCCACCGTGCCTGGGCATCTCTGGCTGCCTGCTCCATGCTTGTGTTCGTCAGTCTGCTGCCCAACTCAGTTGTGCTTCCCATCCTTGATTCCCAAGCATTTGGCTGGCACGATACTTGGCACTGTTTGCAGAAATGAATGCCACTGTTCCTTTGCAGGCTTTTCTCCATAACCTTATCCCACTCTTTAAAGAAATCTATCTCAACTTGGCTTTCCAGTCTGCCTCTGCAAAGCCTTGGGCAAGTGATGGGCCAAAGCCAGGGGAAGAGTCTCATGAAAACAGGGCCCTCTTCACCCTCATTTGCTCCCCAGCTTTAGTGTTTTCCTTCTCTCAGAAGAGATCCTTCTAATGTCTCTACACCAGTAAACAAAACAGATGGGGTGGAGGAAAATGAATGATTAGCCTCTCTACCACTGAGTTCAAGATAATACCCTGAACCAGGTATGACATCCAGCCATTTCCAGGGGAATAACGAATGTCAGGACAGAGATGAGAATTTCTCAGATGTCTCTTGTCAGAGGCAAACATGAGAAAGGTTTTAACTCTTCCAGTTGTCTGCAAGTCCCCAAGGTTGCGTGCCTTGGCTACAGGCTGGAAATTGTCTCTTTTCTCAGGCTGGTGATGGCTGCTACTGGTCCCATGAATCCCTCAGGGCCCAGCCTTCCTACCTCAGGCCTAAAGATGCATTTATTTATTTATTTAAACAAAGTCTTGGCATGCATAGTCTGTAGTCTCCATTATGTAGAAAAATGTATACAGGCCACCTGAAAGGGCTGCTGTTTGTTGGCTTAGAAATGGAAATTTTGTCTTCAGTCAAGCACACTCTCACTGTCACCAGCTGAAGTTATCCCTAAGGGCTGGTGTTTTAACATGAGGCCTGGAGACAAAAACTCTAACAAAGCAGAGAAAAGCACCTTCCTTCTCTCTGTGTCTATTACAAACATATGCACACAGATACACACACACACAAACACACACACACAAACACACACACACACACACACACACACACGCGCAAAAATGAATAGTGGCTTTCCTTTTTGTCAGAAAGAGTGCCTTTTATCTCTGCAGAGGGGGCCTCCCATTTTCTTTTTTGAGGGAAGGTCCTGCCATCCATCATAACCAAATGTAACCTTGGCAACGTTAGGGAAACTAGATGGCTCCAACGTACTTGCCATTCTATAATTTGTTCCGATTTTTCTCTTGACTGCTGATCCATCCATTTCTCTTGTCATTGTGATGCCAATTGTGTTCTCCCACATCATAGCTCCCTGATCATCAGAAGAAGAAATTACTGTGTTAATGGAAATCATCTCTCTGTCTCACAAACAGCTTGAGAGTTTTTCTGGAGAAAGGGAAAGAATGGGTGAAGGTGAATCTCTCATTTCCCAAAGTAAGTGAAGCACGCCTTCCTCATGGGGAGCAGAAAACAAAACGGATGTTGTAACACTGCTGTGCTATAAGACATGATGAGCTGTTCCCCAGTTGAGAAATGGTCAAAGGATATGAACAGGCAGTTCTCAGAGGAAGAAATTAAAGCTATCTATAGGCATATGGAAAAATGCTCTGGATCGCTGCTGATTAGAGAAATGCAAATCAAAACAGCTCTTAGATACCACATCTCTCCTGTCAGGTTGGCTAAAATAACAAAACAGGAAAATGATAAATGCTGGAAAGGATGTGGGGTAATTGGAACATTGTTACGTTGCTGGTGGAGTTGTGAGCTGATCCAGCCATTTTGGAGAGCAATTTGGAACTATGCCCAAAGGGCTATAAAAATGTTCATACCCTTTGACCCAGCAATACCACTTCTAGGGTTGTATCCCAAAGAAATCACACAAGCGGGGAAAGGACCCATATGTACAAGGATATTTATAGCGGCTCTTTTTGTGGTAGCCAAGAATTGGAAATCAAAGGGATGCCCATCAATTGGGGAATGGCTGAACAAGCTGTGGTATATGAAGGTGATGGAATGCTATTGTGCCATAAGAAATGGGGATGATACGGACTTCATAACAACCTGGAAAAACCTACACGACATAATGCTGAGTGAGCGGAGCAGAGCCAGGAGAACGTTGTACACAACCACAGATATATGGATTCCGTGAGGACCAACCCTGACAGACTTTGCTCTTCTCAGCAATGTAAGGTGCAAGCACAACTCCAGGGAACTCGTGATGGAGGATGCTATCTTCATCCAGAGAAAGAATTGTAAAGTTTGAATACAGATTGAGGCGCACTTCATGCTCGCCTTTTTTGCTTCCCTTTTGTTTTTGTTTTTGGATTTTTTTTAGTTCTGTTTTTTCTTTCTCATGTATCATTCCATTGGTCATAATTCTTCTCCACAACTTGACTAGTGTATAAATTAATTTAATGTGAAGTTTATACATGGTAGTTAAATGAGATTCCATGCCATCTTGGGGAGGGAGGGGGGAAGGAGGGGAGAAAATCTGGAACTCAAAATTATGTAGAACCGTGTGTGGTAAACTAAAAATAAAAAAAAAAATAAAAAAAAGACATGATGAGTTGGCTGATTCTAGGGGAAAAATAAACTAAGGAAAGACTTGTATGAAATAATGAAGAGAGAAGTGAGCAGAAACAAGAGAATGCTTTCTTTACACAGTAACAGTGATACCATTCTAAGAACAGCTTTGAATCACTAACCCATTTTGAGCATTATAAATACACAGATCAACTAAGGAGGACTTACAAAGGAAGATGCTGTCCACATGTAGAGAAAGAACTGATAAATCAAACTATTATTGTATGATTTTACACACACACACACACACACACACACACACACACACATACATTTATCATACATTTATGTCTAATGGTAACTTTCTCTAGGGCAAGGTGGGGAGGGTGGGAAAGAAAAACACACAACAGAGAACAAAAGAAAGCTTAGAAGGAAGCACAGAAAAGTAGAGTAGCTTTGAAAGAGATGTGGAATATTTGTTACATGATTAAAAAAAATAAACATTATGAAATGGAACTTCATGTACTTTTTTATTGAATCCTCTTTTTATGTTGTGCTATGTACATAGAGATGTTCTTTTTTGTCTTTTTTATATCTAAGTTCAAAAATAATAAAAAAACAAAACTAAGAAAACAAAGCAGATTCAATTATCTGCCACCATCATCAGAGAACCATAACCTGTAAGTCCTGGGGCAGAATGAGGAGATCCAGTCCTTAAAAGGGATAGCAAAAAAGCAAAATGAGAAGAACCAGGAGAATATTTTACACAGCAACAACAAGATTGTATGATTGAGCAACTGTGAATGACTTAGCTCTTCTTGGCAATACAATGATCCCAGACAATTCTGAAGGACTTTTGAAAAATGCTCTCCACCTCCAGACAAAGAACTGATGGAATCTGAATGCCGATTGAAGCATACTTTTCTCTTTCTTCCTTTCTTTCTTTCTATTTATTTTTTTTTCTGGAGGGGGAAAGGCAGGGAAATTGGGGTTAAGTGACTTGCCAAGGTCACACAGCTAGTAAGTGTGTCAAGCGTCTGAGGTCAGATTTGAACTCAGGTCCTCCTGACTCCAGGGCTGGTGCTCTACTCACTGAGACACCTAGCTGTCCCACTTTCTTTCTTTCTTTCTTTCTTTCTTCCTTTCTTTCTTTCTTTCTTTCTTTCTTTCTTTCTTTCTTTCTTTCTTTCTTTCTTTCTTTCTTTCTTTCTTTCTTTCTTTCCTTCTCTCTCTCTCTCTCTCTCTCTCTCTCTCTCTCTCTCTCGCACTCTTCCTTCCTTCCTTCCTTCCTTCCTTCCTTCCTTCCTTCCTTCCTTCCTTCCTCCTTTCCTTCCTTCCTTCCTTTCTTGTCTATGCTTTCTTTCAAAACATGAACTAATATGGAAAATATGTTTTACATGATTCTACATGTATAACCTATATCAAATTGCTTGCCATATCAGGGAGGAAGGAAGGGAAGAGAATGTGGAACTCAAAATTTTAAAAAAATGTTAAAAATTGTTATATGTTATTGGAAAAAATATTTTCAAAAAGGGATAGTAAAGAGTGGGAGGAAACAGCTGAGTCCCTGTGGAGTAGATTAGTGCTTCTTAAACTGTGGGTCATGACCCCTTATGGGGTCAAGTAACTGAATGTGGGGGTTATAAAAAATTTGGCAACAGTAAAAAGTTTCTGAAGGCTCAATGACCAAAATATCAATATCAAATATTCTACCAAGATTTACTTCTTTATGTAGAAATAAACAAGTGCATCCATCTCATTAGTATGCAAATTTGCTTTCATCTTCAATAAATAGTAAAATTACATGTATACCAAAGAATTATTTTAAAATAAATTTCTTTATGATTTATTATCAGCAGATGTTTGATGTGTATGCCTATTTTATATAGCTATACGCTTGGGGGTTGTGTAAAAATTTCTTGGGCAAAAAGGGGTTGTAAATGGACAAAATTTAAGAAGGTTTGACCTAGATGATGAATGGGATGGAATCTGAAGCTCCCTCCCTCATTGCTTAGCTGGACTATGTGACCAGTTAATGGTGTAGATGCTGGCAATCAGGTCATCAAATTGATGCCATTATTGGCACCATTACAGCAAAGTCTTCTCTTGGCCAAAAGGCTCAGTGATCACAAAGTCTATCAGTCTGAGATTAGTTGAACAATTTTTGCCACATGTGGAGGCTGGAAGAATATGAAAAGTGAGAGCCATGGGACTTTTAATCCTCATTGTTGAGGTTCTATAGGATTCTTCTCCTTCCTCTGATCTCTCCTTTTCCTGTGCAAAGCTGCACAAAGTTATAATTAGGCACAATGCCTCGCTGGGGTTTCCTTGTAGCTTTGCAAGGAAGAGAGCAGACCACATATAACAGAGTTAAGAGAAAAGCTACAGGCTGATCTCAGACTATCCTAAATCTTTTAGAGAGACACTGTGGTCATTATTATCTCTACAATTTGAGTCTGGCACAGGATGCTTTTTATTGGTGGCACTGTGGTGATGTCATAGACCAGGAGTCAGGAAGGCATGAATTCAAATGCCATTTCTAATCCTTTTCTTTTCCTAGTCTAATAAATATTCATTACGTGCTAAAATAAATGATGCTACTGCTGCTGCTGCTACTGCTGCTGCTGATGATATGAGGTGACAGATATAGTATGATGGCATGATGCCAATCAGTAATTAAAGATCTTTCTCACCCATTCAATAGGTGTCAGGTGGGGCTAGTTAAGAGAAGCTTGATTAGAGGTTTGTTTGTAGGCAGGCCTAAACCTTTTACTTACTAGGCACTAAGCCCGAGGCCTACACCCTTTTGCTGATTGGGCATGAAGCCCTCGGCCCCAAAAAGAGTATATATACCCAGAAGGTAGCCATTGTCAGGTCAGAATTCAGAATTCAGCCCAAGGAGGAGAAGTAAGAACTCTGAATCGACAGAGCTTCAGAGAGAGTGCAGAGTGGAGAGTGAAAACCAGGGAGTTGCAGAGATGAGAGAACTGAGTGGGGAGAGAATGCAGGCAACCAGACAGTTGGGATTAATGAGTGTTTACAGGAAGGCCTCAGCAGGGGGGAAGGTTACAGGATAACTTGATTCTTTGCTGTAATAATGTGCTATAATTTCCTTGTTGTTACTTTGAGGTGGACTTACTGGCTTTGGAATACAATTACTGCTATGTTGGGTTGGAGTTATTGGTCTTGGGGTTTGATCCTCTGGTGTCTAAATAAATGTTATACTTTCTTTGCCTTCTACCTAGAAAATCTTTTATACTTTGCAATTGCAAACTATACAGGCATGCTCATGGTCATCTTTCAGGTCATGAATATTGCCTTATTGATACATTTGGCAATGAGGATGGGGTCGCAGGGTATAAGATCTCTATTTTGAGGCAGAGAGATTTCAGTGGAAGAGATGAATATCCTGGGGTGGGAGTATTCATCTTATTCCCGCCTAGCAAAGGAATGGGCTAAAGGAGCTGGACTCTATAGAAGCTGGGAACAAATGCTACAGGGGAGAGACCCTAGGGATTTAGAAAGATGTTTGTGAAAGATTAAAATTAAGCTAGGGAAGGAATTGGCAATAGCACTTTCTAGGTGAGGCTGGATATTGTTATCAGCCTACCGGCTGATATATGAAAGAATGAACAGATCATCAAGAGAAAGAAATGGGGTTATTTCTATGCCACAGCAAGATGGGGAATCTCAGGCACCAGGAGAACAGATTATTGCCTAGGAATCTACTGACTTGAATGAGAATTTTGCTGTTAGTGTGGCTAGGAGAAACAGGAACCCAAAGAGGTCAAATGTGCATTTTAAATCAGTTCAGGTCAATTCTAACTGCCAGTTTTGCCCTTGCCATGGTGGCAGGAGAAGAGAGTCAGGAAAAATGAAACAATGTTAGTATCTGAGGTATGAAATGCTACTATGGTGCATCATGTTCCTCACAAAAAGAATGAGAGATTGTTAGATTCTCAGACAGAAGCATGTCCCATACTGCAAAGGAAGAAGGAAACCAAAAATAGTAATTCAGTTGTGAGGGAAATTTGGGAAGATTTTTTCACAGCAAGGGGTCACAGATATCTTGAGTAGGTTCACAAATGGTTAGAGAAGTGTACTTGGAGTCAAACGAGCTAGGTGGTGCAGTGGGTAGAGCTCAGAACTTGGAATATGTCAGACTAGAGGTCAAATCCCACTTCAAATACCTGCTATGTGATCCTAGACAAGCCATATAACCTCTGTCTGTTTCCATTTCCTCATTTCAAAATAGAGTTAATAGTAGCACCTATCTCCCAGGGTTGTTGTGAGTATCGATGGAGATCATATTTGTCAAGTGCTTTGCAAACCTTAAAGAAATATATGGATGCTGGATATTATTTTTATTATTTTTAAAGTGCCTTAAGGATTGTAGAGTGTTTTATCTTCATTGTCCCATTGGATCTTTCCAACCCTGAATACATATGTACATGCTATTTTTATTATTATTATTATCATGGCTCTGTGACCCTTAACCTCTTAGGGCAATGAGCAGCTTTCTCAGACTATTAGTGGTAGAGTAGTGTTGTTCCATTTTGGTAGAGGGAGTTTCCTCACTGCGAGTTCTCCAAACCAATGAGCTCCCAGTTCTGATTGAATAATAATATAATAGCCTGCATTTCTATAGGGCCTTAAATTTGTAAAGTGCTCCATAGATACTACCCCATTTGATTCTCATAATGACCATGTGCTATTTTTCTCATTTAAAAGGTTGGGAAACTGAGCCTGGGAGAGTTGAAGTGATTGACCCCATGGTCACTTAGCTAGTAAGTATGGGCCGTGGCATTTGAACTTAGCTCCCATCAGTCTTCTAGTTGATAGATGAGCCAACTACTTTAGACACCATACTGGGTGCTAGGGATAGAAAATGAAAATGAGATACCACCAAAGAGTTTGCATTCTTGGGGTGGAGGGAAGGTTTTGCCCTATGAAGAAACAGAGAAGGATATTCAGGATTACTTAATAAAGAAGACTGCAGGAACAGCAGCTGGGGGCAACAGGAAAGGCTTCCCTGTGGGAGACTGCATCTGAATGCATCCTTGAAGAAGATGGGGATTCATGATAGGAGAACACAGGCATCACTTCTCCTCCCTGAGTCTCAGTTTCCAGACCTGTAGAATGGGGATAATGACAAGAGCAGGCATTTCTAGATTGCTTTAAGGTTTGCCAAGGGCTCTCCTGTGTTATCTAAGATGATGTTTATAACTGCCCTGTGATGAAGGTGCTATAATCATGCCCATTTTAAAGATGAAGGAAACTGAGACTGAGAAAGACCATGTGATTTGTCTGGGTCACACAGCTAGTATGTGTTTGGTGTAGAATGAGAACTCAGGTCTTCTTGACTCTAGACACAGCCCTCTATCCTGAAACCCCAAATGGAACAAAGTAGGCAGTGTAAAATACATATTTTGATGATCATTATTCCCTTTTAATAATACTAGTGACTCACATAACTGACCCTCAGCCTAGATATTCTGACAATATATTCAGTTTCCAGAGATGACAGAAATATAAGGGAAATGGGAAATATAAAGAATGCTTTGGAAAAATTGTAATTATTTTTTTCCCTTGAAATTGCTTGAAGAAAACTGAAAAGAAGTTTGGCATAAACAAGGTATAGGTCAACATGTCATACCATATATCAAGATAAGATCAAAATGAGATCATGATTTAGACATAAAAGGTGATGTCATAAGCAAATTAGGGAGCATGGAAAACATATTTGTCAGATATAGGAAGAAGGGAATGTATGACCAAAAAAATAGAGAGCATTGCGGGATATAAAATAAATAATTTTGATTACATTAAATTAAAAACTTTTTTGCCCAAACAAAACCAATGTAAACAAGATTAGAAGGAAAGCCAGAAACTGGGAAAAAATTCAAAGCAAGTGTCTTTGATAAAGTCCTAATTTTTCAAATACATAGAGAATTGCATCAAATTTAAAAGAATTGATAAATGGTCAAAGGAAATGAATAGACAATTTTAAAATGAAGCAAAGCTATCTATAGTCATATGAATAAGTGCTCTAAATCACTGTTATTAGAGAAATGCATATTAAAATAATTCTGAGGTACCACCTCATACCTATAAGATTGGCTAACATGACAGAAAAGGAGATTGGCAAATGTTGGAGGGGATGTGGAAAAATTTGGGACACTAGTGCTCTATTGGTGGAGTTGTGAACTAGTCCAGCCATTCCGGAGATCAGTGTGGAACTGTGCCCAAGGGCTATAAAACCATGCAGACCTTTTGACCCAGTAATATTACCACTAAGTCTATATCCCAAAGAGATAAAAGGAAAAGGACCCATATGTACAAAAAATATAACAGCCCTTTTTGTGGTGGCAAAGAACTGAAAGCTGAAAAGGATGCCCATCAATTGGGAAATGGTTGGGCAAGATGTAGCGTATGATTGTGATAGAACTCTTTTGTCCTATAAGAAATGATGAGCAGGATGGCTTCAGAAAAATATTGGAAGCCTTGCATGAACTGATGCAAAATGAAATGAGCAGAACCAGACAAACAGGATACACAGTAACAGCAATATATGATGGTAAACTATGAATGACTTAGCTATTTTCATCAATACAATGATCCAAGAGAATTCCAAAGGACCTGTGACAGAAGTGCTATCCTCCAGAGAGAGAACTGATGAAGTCTGAATGCAGATCGATTGTACTTTTAAAACTTTCTTTTTGGCCTGTTTTCTTTTGCAATATGGTTAATATGGCCATATGTTTTTACAGGATTCCACATGTGTAATCAATATAAAATTGTTTTCTCAAGGAGGGGGAAGAGGAGGAAGGGAGAGAGAAAATTTGAAGCTTAAAATAGAAAAAAATGTTATTTTTTACATGTAATTGAAAAAAATATAATAAGAGAAAATAAAAACCTTCCTCTCTGGGAGAAAAAAGGAAAGAAAAAGCAAAAAGAATTTGAGACTGCAGAACCAGTTGGCCATTCTTGCTCCAGGGGCCTCTCTTCAGCTGGAGCTCAGGGAAAGGCAACAAGTACTCACTCAGTGCCTTTATTACCTACCCAAGGTCCCCTTTTTCCATTTTCCATGGGGTTTCCTGATAGTGTCTAGAATACTGCTGTCGACTTTTTATGTTTAAAAAGTAATAATTTGGTGACCATCAGGCCTCCAGTATGGAATCAAATTGGCACCTCTCCAGTGGTGGAGGCACACATCATCGAAATGAGAGCTGGCAATGACCTATTAGGTCATCTCGTCCATTCCCCTGTCAGGCCAAGTCCTGTTCCCTACAATATAATTTCTAGTTTATTCCCTCAGGCCATGACTGAAACACTCAGCCATGGCCCAAGGGAAGGAATCTTGTCCTTAAAAAAAGTGATAGAGCTTGTCGGCTGTAGGTTTATTTGGTAGGAGAAGGCAAGTGACGATATTTTAACAACACACTTCACACCATCTTCTTTTTCTCTTTATGTTCCTTTCTGTGTGTCTCTCCCCTACCCTCTCCTTCCCTTTGGTCTCCTGGCCCTCACCCCTGTCTTCCCATGGCTTCCCCCCTCATTAGCCCCCTGGTGCACTGACATTGCCTGGTCTAATTGGTTGCCTACCAGGAGATGCCAAGCAGGGCTGCAGGACATTCCACCTGCCTCATCCTGCAGTGGTAAATTTGTGATTGAAAGAAGCTCCTTTTTATTAATTAGAAATAAAGGGAGCATGGTTCTGGGGCAGCAGTGAAGGCAGGGCAAGAAGCATCCAGGCAGCAATTAGAGCTGCCTGTCCTGCATTCTGGGGCCAGAGAATTGCAGGAGACAGGCCTTTGTCCATTATGCATTGTAAACCTCATTAACACGGATGCCTGGTCCTCCTCCCTCCTCCTCCTTTGCCACTTAACATTACATTAGTCGCACTCCATTATTGTGGGCCTGGTGCTATACTGACATAGCAACCTTCACTCGAGGGTCCTAGAGGGCTTCAGGAATATGGTGATCCAGGAACAAATGATGCTTTCCTAGGAGGACAGAGGAGAGAGAGGAAAACAGTGATACCAAGAACAAACAAAATATGAAGAACACTTTCATGAAAGAAATGGTCCAATCCTCTCCAACTGATTTGTAGTCTTAGTGAAATATTGGCAATGATATGACAAAGCGGACCACATCTGCTCTAAAAAAGATAGAGCTACATCTGTCTATCTCTCTATCTCTCTATGTATTTATCCATCCATCCATCCATCTATCTATCCATCCGTCTATCTACCTATCTATCTATCTGTCTGTCTATTTATCCATCTACCTATTTATCTACTACCTATTATCCATCCATCTATCCATCTATCAATCTGTCTTTCTCTCTATCTGTCTATCTCTCTATGTATTTATCCATCCATCCATCCATCTATCTATCCATCTGTCTATCTACCTATCTATCTATCTGTCTGTCTATTTATCCATCTACCTATTTATCTACTACCTATCATCCATCCATCTATCCATCTATCAATCTGTCTTTCTCTCTATCTGTCTATCTCTCTATGTATTTATCCATCCATCCATCCATCTATCTATCCATCCGTCTATCTACCTATCTATCTATCTGTCTGTCTATTTATCCATCTATCTATTTATCTACTACCTATCATCCATCCATCTATCCATCTATCAATCTGTCTTTCTGTCTATCTGTCTATTACCTATTATACATCTATCTATCTATCTATCTATCTATCTATCTATCTATCTATCTATCTATACCTATGGCTGCTACCATGGGATTATACAAGTTAGAATGACTTCTGTCACGTATTGATGCCCAAAGTGGCTTCACCCATTCGAACACAGTGAACACTGACATCCCTTCCAACTCTCAAATATCATGATCTCCAGCCATCTTTATGCCATCACTCTTTGAGTTTGGCTTTGCCAACTTGGCTACTCTGACTTCTCCCCTGGGGCCCTAAGCTCATATTCTGGAGAGTTCTTCATATTGAACTTGACTGGAACCAGCCAGGCTGCTTTCTTGACACTTCTCCTCCTGCCCTTTCCAACCCTGGCCTTCTGTAAATTATGTGTCAGTCAATTGCCCTATAGTTCTAGTCATTATCTGTTTGATTTCTGAGAGCAAAATTGACCTTTAAGGCCATGACTTTCTCACATGTGGGACATTCCCTTATTAGAATGTGCAACCAACTAGGTGGAGTTAGGAAGAAAGCTTTCTGGGCTTTTTAATTCTCTGTTGCTGTAAGCAGAATGGCCTTTGTTTTGTTTGAGTGACTCAGTTTATCTCATTGAGACTTGCTGGGTGCTGGGCCCCAGGCCCAGAGCCCTGTTAGGTGTGGAACCTTGGTGCTAACTCCAGGGAGGGCCTAGTTTACATGTCTGGGACAGCAGAGGCGTTTAGACCATGTGGGTTTAAGTCCGCCTCTTTGTGAGGATTCATGGGGCTGGCTAAGGGGAGGTGTTAACTCCAGAGCCGTGCCCTATTGGGTGTTAACCTAATCTATGTGGATGTGAACCTCCCAGGATCCTAAGGGGAGGGGTAAACTCAAGAACCAATCAGCTCTGGTCATTCAGACGATGCTTGATGATGCCAAAAACTCTACAAGAGGAGAGAAGACAGCTTGAAGATCCCTTTTTTGTTTGGAGCAGCAGTGGTGGTGAGTGTGACTCTGGGCCAGCCCTTGTTCCGAGCTCTTGGGCTGAACCTAGATGTTGGTAACTATGAATTGTATTGGGTCTTGTCTGTTGATATTTGTAATTTGTTTGTATTTTGTTCTGAAGTTCAGGGTGCTGGCTATTTTCCCCTGAACTAACTGAATGCTGTCTGTATGCTGAATTAAAGTAAGCTGGTCAGCCCCTTCACCTTGCTTTCCTTGGCTAAGCAGATCAAAAGAACCTGTGCTTTCCTGGCGTGCTGGCAGCTTTCTGGGTGCTGGATGTGGGTGGATCTTACACCCCCACAGAAGCTGCTGGCCAGATTGTTAAAACAGTTGCTAGAATCCCCAGAGCTGCATGGGCATGTACTCTGACCTTGAGTACATGGATGCATGGAAATTTCCATGTTTGAGTTGACCACAGGTCAGTTAAAACAAAACCAATCAACCAAACAAATACAAACTTATTGCCAAGTAAGGGCATGAGCTCAGAAATGGGCCCCAGCTACACGTAGGCATAGGCCCAGGGCCAAGGGTAGGGTTAAGACAGTTTGGCTTCTCCACATTTCTTGGGAGAGCCCTGCAGTGGCCTGGGGCTTCAGCCTCAGGATTCACCAGCCAGGTCCCTAATTCTTGTCTCTGTCTTCACTTCTTCTCGCCGTGGGCCTGGCGGGGGAAGCTGCATCTCAGGCGCTACTCCTCCCACCATAGTGCTCTCAATAGCTTCTCTGAAATCTCCTCAGCTGTGCCCGGACTGGGATATCACTGCTCCCGTCCGGTTCATTACTGTTGTCTCTGAGACCAGAGGCCAGTGCTCCCTGACTCCCCTTCTCTCCAGCTTCCCTCACTCCCTCCTTTCTCTTTGCTCAGGCTTATCTTAGTCCCACTTTAAAGTTTATTGGAGGGTCCTTTGGCCAATATGATGAACACAAACACAAAATCCCTGCTGTCTAGCTCTCGGGCACCAGGATATTCCTCTTCCCAGAGGAAAGTTGAATTCACAGCCCTCTTTAAGAAAGCTGTTATAAATGGAAGCTCCTTGATGACAGGGCCCATCTTGCTTTTCATGGTGGTATTCCCAGTGCTTAGCAAAAGGCCTGGCACATAGTGCCTTACACTTCATGCCAATTTGGTGCCAAGAAAAAACTCACTTTGGCAACCTTGACAGTGGTATCACAGGGGAGAACTGAGTTCATGGCAGCAGGGAGGCTGAGATTTGGAACCACTTTGTCCTGATCAGACTAGCTTTCCCACTGACTCATTTTTGTGAGATTGTGGACCAGAAAACACCGGCATCAACACTTGGCTAAAATTCTTTGAAGAAACAATTAGCACATAAAAGTCTGAAGATTCTTGGGCTCCAGATGAGATCTAATCATGCCATCTATCTCAGAGAAGCTACTTGGTCTTCCCCCCCTTTAATTTAAATGTGCATTTATTAAGCACCTGCTGTATGCCAAATACTGGCCATACAAAGAGCAAAACAAAGCAAGCTTTGCCCTCAAGGAGCTTGCATTCTATTGGGAAAACAACATGTACACTGATAAGTGTGCAATTTCTAGAAAATCAATACAAAGTAAGCCTTTTTGGTCAGGAAACACTAAAAATGGAGGGAACCAAGGGAATGATCTCATAGGAGGAGAAACACTTTATATATCTCTACTGCTTGAAGGGTTATGGAGGGCCTTCCTCGCCACAGCCATGAGATGTAGATGTTAGAATTATCATCACCCCATTTTTAGGTCTCTTCCAGTCCAGCCCCCAAGGCACTGTGCCTAGTCCCAAAGCTTTTACCTGCTGACCCTGTAGGTAGTTATTTCACTTTTACATCCACATTTGACAGAATCTGCAGGCTTGGGGTGGTCTCAGAGTTACCTGCATAGAAGTTCCCTCTACGTGAGTTCAGACAAGACTTGGATTGCAGAGTTCCAGTGAATAGAAACCTCGCCACTCCACCTCATGAGGTAGCAGCCTGTTCCACTCTGGGGCAGCCTTCCTTGTTGGGAAGTCTTCCCCCAAGCCATATTCCTGGGACAGGTGATTTTTAAGATAGTGTGTGGCCTCACTTAGGTCAGAGTCCTATAAAGACCAGCACCTAAGGGGCTGCTTGCTCTCCCATCTGTCACTTTCCTTCGTGCTCTATCCCTTTCCCTTCCACTGGGCTGGGGCTCTGTTCCACTCTCCCTCCCTCGGGCAGAGAAAGAGAACTCCAACTACTTCTGTACAGCACTTTTCTCTTTAGTGGCTATTAACAGATGTGCTTCCAGCTGACCAGCTCAGCACAAACAGGCTTTTAGGCTGACAAGCCAAAGACCCTACTGGTGATTGGGCTTGTGTTTCCCCACACGCTGATCTCTGTGCAGGAGTCTCCAGGTGCTTTCCTTCCTGCTTCTCACTGCACAGGTCCAAGTGCTTCATGCTTCCTCCTCTCTCCCCTAAGAAGGACTAGAGATTGATTTCCCCCTGATTTTCTTTGTTGGCTTCTGTTTGCACTCATAAAGCTCCTCTGTTGCTGCTGGAGAAGCCTACTTCCCCTTGGGCAGATGAAGAGGATGATGCCCCTTGGAGTGACGTTGAGGCAGCATATGTGGTCTCTTGCTCTAGTGGTTCATTGGGCATCTCTCCCAGCCCCTCTGGCTTCCTTAAGTGGTGACATTTCTGTACTGGGAATAAAGGCATTCCTATAATTTTCAGAAGGGACTCACTGGCTGCCCCCAGCTCAGCCGGCGCATTCTCTGCAAGGCGAATGTTCCACACACATTTCTATTTTAAAAGGAAAGAAGCAATCGTGGGAACAGCATTTTTCCATGTCATCCTTGGCTTGTCCCTTGGCTCACCTCTCACTCAGTCACATTAGCCCTAGTGAGCCATCAGTAATCTGCCTTTGCCGTATTCAGCCTTAGTGACTTCACTCCTACCTAGAGTGTTTGGAACCAGAACGCACCTTGGAAGTTGTCTGGTCCAAGCCCCACATTTTATACATGAGAAGGACACCCAAAGAAGACAATGACTTCCTCAAGATAACAGAGTCAGTCAGTCAGTTGACAAGCATTTTACTGGGCACTTACCAAGTTGTAAGGTGCTGTTCTGAATTTGGAGAACTCCAAACAAGGGAAACATCCATTGCCATCAAGGAGCTCTCATTCTAATGAATGTAGCGAGTGACAGAGTTGGGTGCCAGCCTTTGGGCCCGTTTGAATGTGGGTGACATACTTTCTCTGCTATTTCTCTTGACCACCTTGGTCCCTATTCCATCCATGTCTGGGGCATTACATTTGACCACTGTATTCCTTATACTCGGACCAACAAATGTGCATCACTTTCGTTGCAGGTGGGGACAAAGCCCACATTGCCACTATTCCACTCCTTTGGAATCACAACCTTTCTTTGTCCTTCCTGGTGGATGGGTACATTTGGGGGCCAACACTTATTTTCCTTTATTGTTACTTGATAGACTAAGAATGCTACAGCTTCCACATCGGGATTGTTTTGCCATTTACAAAGTGCTCTCTTTAGAAACCGGTGAGCCTCATTTAGGAGGAGCCATAGTGCCCAAAATGTGGGCCAGGAGTCAGAAACACACGAGTTCAATTCTGACCTCAGACACCAGCTGCGTGACCCTGGACAAGTCATTTACTTTCTGTGTCTGTGTCCTCAGCCGTAAAATGGGGGAAATAATAGCACCTGCCCCCCCAAATGGCCGCGAGGACACAGTGAGATAATTCGAATGTGCTGTCCGAACCTCAGAGTGCCGCGTGGATATGAGCAATAGTGCTGTCATTACTGACACTAATAGTATGAAGAACACATGGGCTGTGCAAGTCTTGTTCTTATTTAATATATTTAGTTTGCAGCATCGGTTTTCACAAGAGTTTGAATTAAGAATTTTCTCCCCATTTCTACCTTCCCCCCCACTCCAAGATGGCGTATATTCTGGTTGCCCTGTTCCCCAGTCAGCCCTCCCTTCTGTCACCCCACTCCCCTCCCATCCCCTTTTCCCTTCCTTTCTTGTAGGGCAAGATAAATTTCTATGCCCCATTGCCTGTGTATCTTATTTCCTAGTTGCATGGAAAAACCTTTTTTTTTTTGTTTTTGAACATCCGTTTCTGAAACTTTGAGTCCCAAATTCTCTCCCCTCTTCCCTCCCCACCCACCCTCCCTAAGAAGTCAAGCAATTCAACATAGGCCACATGTGTATCATTATGTAAAACCCTTCCACAATACTCATGTTGTGAAAGATGAACTATATTTTGTTCCTTCTTAACCTATTCCCCTTTATTGAATTTTCTCCCTTGACCCTGTCCCCTTTTGAAAGTGTTTGTTTTTGATTACCTCCCCCCATCTGCCCTCCCTTCTATCATCCCCCCCCTTTTTAATCTTCTTCTTCCTCCTTTTTTCCTGTGGGATAAGTTACCCAATTGAGTATGTATGGTATTCCCTCCTCAGATCAAATCTGATGAGCGCAAGATTCACTCATTCCCCCTCACCTGACTTCTCTTCCCTTCCTACAGAACTGCTTTTTCTGGCCACTTTTATGCAAGATAATTTACCCCATTCTATCTCTCCCTATCTCCCTCTCTCAATATATTCCTCTCTCATCCCTTAATTTGATTTTATTTCTTTTAGATAACTTCCCTTCATCTTCAACTCACCCTGTGCCCTCTCTCTCCCTCTCTCTATAAATATATATACACATACAAATATACATACATACACACTCACATATACATATATATACATAACCATATATATATATATGAATATTCCCTTCAGCTATCCTGATACTGAGGTCTCATGAATCATACACATCATCTTTCCATGTAGGAATGCAAACAAAACAGTTCAACCTTAGTGAGTCCCTTGCAATTTCTTTTTCTTGATTACCTTTTCATGCTTCTCTTGATTCTTGTGTTTGAAAGTCAAATTTTCTATTCAGCTCTGGTCTTTTCACTGAGAAAGCTTGAAAGTCCTCTATTTTATTGAAAATCCATATTTTGCCTTGGAACATGATACTCAGTTTTGCTGGGTAGGTGATTCTAGGTTTTAATCCTAGCTCCATTGACCTCCAGAATATCGTATTTCAGGCCTTTCGATCTCTTAATGTAGAAGCTGCTAGATCTTGGGGTATTCTGATTGGGTTTCCACAATACTCAAATTGTTTCTTTCTGGCTGCTTGCAGTATTTTCTCCTTGATCTGGGAGCTCTGGAATTTGGTGACAATATTCCTAGGAGATTTCTTTTTGGGATCTATTTGAGGAGGCAATCGGTGGATTCTTTCAATTTCTATTTTGCCCTGTGGCTCTAGAATATCAGGATAGTTCTCCTTGATAATTTCTTGAAAGATGATATCTAGGCTCTTTTTTTGATCATGGCTTTCAGGTAGTCCAATAATTTTAAAATGATCTCTCCTGGATCTATTTTCCAATGGTTTTTCCAATGAGATATTTCACATTGTCTTCCATTTTTTCATTCCTTTGGTTCTGTTTTATAATATCTTGATTTCTCATAAAGTCACTAGCTTCCACTTACTCCAATCTAATTTTTAAGGTAGTATTTTCTTCAGTGGTCTTTTGGACCTCCTTTTCCATTTGGCTAATTCTGCCTTTCAAGGCATTCTTCTCCTCATTTGCTTTTTGGAACTCTTTTGCCATTTGAGTTAGTCTATTTTTTAAGGTGTTGTTTTCTTCAGTGTATTTTTTGGTATTTTTTTGGGTCTTCTTTAGCAAGCCATTGACTTGTTTTTCATGTTTTTCTCACATCCTTCTCATTTCTCTTCCCAATTTTTCCTCTACTTCTCTAACTTGCTTTTCCAAATCCTTTTTGAGCTCTTCCATGGCCTGAGACCAGTTCACATTTTTCTTGGAGGCTTTTGTTGTAGGCTCTATGACTTTGTTGACTTCTTCTAGCTGTATGTTTTGGTCTTCTTTGTCACCAAAGAAGGATTCCAGAGTCTGAGACTGAATCTGGGTGCGTTTTTTACTGCCTGGCCATATTTCCAACCAACTAACTTGACCCTTGAGTTTTTCAGCGGGGTATGACTGCTTGTAGACTAAAGAGTTCTATGTTTCACACTTGGGGGGATGCGCCAGCTCTGCCACACCAGCACTCGTCCTTCCCCAAGAACCCCCAGCCCAGACTGGGCTTATATCTTCAGCAGGCTGTGCACTCCTGCTCTGATCTGCCACTTAATTCTTCCCACCAGGTGGGCCTGGGGCCGGAAGCAACTGCAGTTGTACTTCTGTAGGTGCCCCACATCCACTGCCCCCGAGGTGGTAGCCGAACTGGGAACTCCTTCCCCTCCGCACCTTCTCTGTTGTCTTTGGTGTTTGTGGGTTGAGAAGTCTGGTAACTGCTGCAGCTCACTGATTCAGGCTGCTAGGGCACGCTCCTCCCGGCTCCTGGTCTGGTTGGTCTGCGCTCATGCTGGGCTGTGCTCCACTCTCTTCTGCTCCCAGCTCCGTGCGGGATAGACCTCACCCAGAGACCATCCAGGTTGTCCTGGGCTGCGGCCCTGCTTCCCTCTGCTCTTTTGTGGGTTCTGCAGTTCTAGAATTGGTTCAGAGCCATTTTTTATAGGTTTTTGGAGGGATTTGGTGGGGAGCTCATCCCAGTCCCTGCTTTTCAGCTGCCATCTTTCGGGTATGCAAGTCTTACTGCTTCATTTTACAGATGAGGAAACTGAGACCCAGAGATATTCAGGGCTGTGACTTGATGCTGTGTCTCTGACTCCAAATCCAACATGGCTCCAAGGGGAATTGAATGAAATGATGAGGATGGTTTGTAGTCCTGAGAATGGGGGTGGGATGGAGTGGGAGTCATAGATTCTATAGGTTTCCTGCTACTCATAATTAACTATAGTTTATTCAAGTGAATTGTAGGAAATTGCTGCAAGATGGTCTTTCCCTTATGTCCCAAACATTCTTTAGTTAATATTTCCTACATGACAGATGTTGTGGTTCTTTTCCTTGTGAACTGGAAGTGATAGAATTCCATAAAGGGTCCCTCTTGGATGGAAGGAGCATGGAGGGAGAATGAGGGGAGAGGTGATGTGAGGATGCCATGGAAGAGAGAAGACAGTGGAACTTTTCACCTGTGCAGGTAAGAAAAGGGCTCTGCTTTGGTGGCAGAATGTCAGATTTCATCTTGTGTTCCTGCCCTCCAGTTTTTCTCCTTCTTGAGGCTTATCCAATCTTCAGGACAATTTGCATGGCCCAGCACTTATCCCTATAGGGCATAAACTGAATTAAAGGGACATACAGACTGATAGATTCAACAGGAGGGGCTGACCATGAGTTGAGGCCAATCAGCCTCTACCCTAAGTCAGGGAAGAGGTGAGCGGAACTCAGCCACTCCTAAGTAAACTAAGAGTAAGGTCTGGGCACCTTGTAGTGAGCAGGGTGTGGGTGGCGGCCGTTGGGGTTAGCAGTCAAGACAAGGCTCTGAGGCTGATGAAGAGCATATAACTATTGAAGAATTATTGTCTAGTACTCTTTGTGATTGTGTTTCTAAGTACATTTGAGTAGTGTGCAGTGATTACCATATCCGATAAAAAGACACGAGGTAAAAAGTAGAAATGAGAATTAACAATTAACCTAGTACCTTGTTGGATCCGTTAGGCCCACTCTAATCGAGGGATGATGCTTTCTCAAAGGCAACAGAGTGGATGGAATGTCATAGACAGCTGCATTTCAGGGTAGCATTCACTGTACAGTAGTTTCAAAGGTCTGCTCCACCTTACAGAGCCAACTTCCAAATCCAGGTGCTCTGACTCTGAATCCCACCCAGCAGCAGTGATCTTGCCCTTTTACTATCTTAAATGACTTCTGTCTCTCTGGCTCTGTTTCCCCCAAGCAGCAGCACTGGTTGGAGGCTGAGCAGATAACAACTGTAAAGGGAAAGCTGAGAAGCAGCACCAAGGGAGCTCACCTTGGGAGGTAGAGCTGACAGCAGCAGCTGGACACAGCTGATTGTTGGCAGATGGATTCAGGAGAGCTCTGGCTTATGTGGTATTCCCATCTGGGACACAAGGCAGATGACACCGAAGCCCATCTTCACCCTGGAACATTAGTAGAAGATTAATTTACATAGTTGTATATGAGGGAGGCATTTAAATGATGATACTGATGGGTCCTACATTATCTATTTTGCCATCCTGTCTCAATTAAACACTTCGGTATTTTATTTATATTTTCTGCCAGGTCTACTGAAAGGGATAGGTCTGAGGTAGAGGTTCAAGCCACGTTTCTTCTCCAGCTTCAGTAATGGGTGATTACAGAGTTGAGTGAGATGCCCATTAAACTTGGGCTGGGGTCATTCACTGAGAATGAGTATCTGCTGACCATTCTAGTTCTACAAATGATCTGAGAACTAGAAAAAAGAAAAGGAAAATCAACCCTTCGACCAGAAAATGGAGTTGGTGAGCTGGACTTTGACCCAAGAAGAGGGATTGGCTTAGTCTCTGGGCAGCTTGTGCAGAGCATTGCTGTCTAGTTCTCCCCAGTTTCTTGGCTGGATTCCCATCCATATCTGGCCCCTCAAGGTATGTATACTGTAGGGCTCTCACCTGGGCCCTTTCCTCTTCTCTTTCTACGGGCTCTTTCTTGATAATCTCTTCGGCTCCCCCAGGTTCCGTTCTAGGCTCCCAAGTCTAGATGTACAGCCTTCATTTCCTTCCTGACTTCCAGGCCCCCATCAATAGCTACCTGCTGAACATCTCCACTTAGATGGGCCTTAGGCATATCAAACTCAGAACGAACCATTGTTGGCCCTAAGTGCTGTCATGTTCCTCTTCACTTCCTTATTTCTCCATTGTTCCATTTGCCTGGATTTCCAAGCTCAGAGTCCATTCCTTGACACTTGGCTTCACCTGCCATCTAGGAGCAGTTGACGCACCTTGGTGATTTTACCTCTTCACTCGTTAAAGGAGAATCACTGGCTTCTGACATTCTCTCCACTCACGCCGTTACTCCCATAGTTCTCTTGTCATCTCTGGCCTGAATTATGGTGATTGCTTTCTAGTTGGTTTCTCAGCCTGAAGTCTCTGTCCACTCCACTCCATCCTCCACATAGCTGCCCAAAAGGCGATTCTGACCGTGCCACTTCCCTGCTCAAAAAGCTCCCCATTAAACCTAGGATGAGGTACCAACACCATTTGACATTTAGAGCCCATTGTCATCGGGATCTGACCTGTCCTTCCAGATGTATTTATTTGTTATTTCTCATTCTAGCCAAACTAGCTCCTTTATTGTTTCCTGTCCCTTACATTCCATTTCTTGGTAGTTTTGCACATTCTGCGCCCCTTCCCTGGGATGTTGCCCTTTCTTCCCTTTGCTTCTTGTGGCTCCACAGTGCCCTTCAATACTTCACATAACATCCACCTCCTCCTTGAGACCATTCACCCTCTACTCCATCGCCTGGCATTTCCTTTCTGTATATTTTCTATCCTCTTCTCTGTCTACAAAGTACATCTCCTCAGTGGAGTGTAGCTCCCTGGGGCAACAGGTGTTTCAATTTGTCTTTAGATTCTCTAGGAATCTTTCTGGGACATTGATAAGTTTGGGGTGAACTGAATTCAATTGAATGAATGAAGGAGTGAATGGGTGAAGGATGTTGCCATCTAGACTTTATCTAGAGTCATCAGAAAGGTATGTTAGCCAAATACAGGTTATAAGGGAGCTAAGATGTGGTAGTGTTGTTTAGTCATGTCTGACTCTTCATGACCTTATTTGGGATTTTCTTGGCAAAGATACTGGAATGGTTTGCATTTCCTTATCCAGCTCATTTTACAGATGAGGAAACTGAGGCAAATAGGGTTAAGTGACTTGCTCAGGGTCACAAGCTAGTTAAGTGTCTAGACGTTACAAACTTTGGAGTATAATCCACAGGCTAGCCATTACTCTGGGTTTGAAACTTGGTTTTGTAGCCAATCTTCTGTGGAGTGAAAGTTGCAGGGAGGGAGCCACTGGCTTTTCCAACCTCAGACTTCTTTATCTTTAGAACTGGAATTGTCTCCACCCTCTCCCAGGAGGAGAGTCTTGTTTTTAAATCTGCCTATCTCTGGTAGTGATGCTTCTGGAAGGTTCCATGCTGGAAGCTTCCTGTCTCATTCATCATCATCATCATCGTCATAATCACCACCATCACCACCATCATCACCATCAACATCATCATCATCACCATCACCATTACCACCATCATCATCACCATCATCACCATCACCTTCACCATCACCATCATCACCATCATCATCACCATCACCATCATCACCATAACCTTCACCATCACCATCATCACCATCATCATCACCATCACCATCATCACCATCACCACCATCATCATCGTCACTATCACCATCATCATCACCATCACCATCATCATCCCATCACCATCACCATCATCATCACCATCACCATCATCATCATCACCATCACCATCACCACCATCATCATCACCATCACCACCATCATCATCACCATCACCATCATCACCATCACCATCATCACCATCACCTTCACCATCACCATCATCACCATCACCTTCACCATCACCATCATCACCATCACCATCACCATCATCATCGTCACTATCACCATCATCATCACCATCACCATCACCATCATTATCATCACCACCACCATCATCATCACCATCATTATCACCATGATCACCATCACCATCATCACCGTCATCACCATCACCATCACCATCATCGTCATCACCATCACCTTCACTGTCACCATCATCACCATCATCATCATCATCACCATCACCATCACCATCATCACTATCACCATCATCATCACCATCACCATCACCATCACCATCACCATCACCATCACCATCATCATCATCACCATCACCATCACCATCATCACCATCACCACCATCATCATTACCATCACCATCACCATCATCATCACCATCATTATCACCATCATCACCATCATCACCATCACCATCATCACCATCACCATCACCATCATCATCATCACTATCACCATCATCATCATCATCACCAGCATCATCATCCAGCCTCCCTTCCTGGGGCCCCAGACTCAACTACACACAAGCCCAGTCCTCTTTAGGAGCTGTCAGGAAGCAAAGATTGCAGAAGAATCAGGGTACCAGGTAGACCCAGGCTGTGGTGCCAGCCATGGCCAAGGCAGGAGGGCACACGAGGGGCAGCCTTCTTGCAATCTTTCTCCTCCTTGCCTTCTTTCCATTCCCATGTGGCTTTGGAGTTGTTGGTCCTGGGCCCCTTGGGAAGGGGGAGTCAGAGGCTGCTCTGATTTTAGGGTGTCACTCTGACCTTCTCTTATCACTCCACCCCATGTCCCTTCAGGTGGCCTCTAACATGTCAAACAAATAGGCCAAAGGCTTTTAGTAAAGTGTGGTTCATCCAATTCTCTCACAGAACTCCCAAAGTCCCAGCAATGAATCCTTGGCACTAACCTGTGTGACGCTGGGTTGGACTTGCCCTTCTTTGGGCCTCACTTTCCCTCCCTATGAAATGAGGGGGTCAAATCAGATGGCCTCCGAGTCTTCCAGCTCCAACACTATCATAGCATCACAAATCCGGGCTGGAAGGGACCTCTGAGGACATTGCATCCAACCCTTTCATTGTACAGAGTAGTAAGAAACTGCATGAGAGAAGAAAATTGACTGGTAATAACAGAATTCTAATATTTTGCCTCAGACACTACCTGTATTTCTCTGGGCAAGTTGCTTAACCTAAATCAGCCTTAGTTTTCTGTTCTGTAAAATGGGCATAGTAACAGTATCCCATTCACAGAGTTGTTATGAGGACAAAATGAGACTTTGCGAACTTTGGAGTATAATCCACATGCTAGCCATTACTCTGTCATTTTTCTCTCTTGTCTATGACCCTGTGATTCAAGGAAGGACAGAATGTAAGAGAATAAATAAGGGAGATGTCCGAAAGGGCCATCTGTCTCTGCAGGGAGGCCTGGAGAAGAAAGGGTGGTAATGTGTCGTCGAAGGGAAAGGAAGAAATGTGTACCCCCTTGATCCCTAAGCCCCAGTGGGATGCAGGCAGGAGGTAGATCTCCTTGTACCTCTGACATGAAGATGTGTGTCCGAGTGGAACCTGGAGCAGCCCATAGCTCAGCAGGGCGAGGTGTTATCTTTGCAAGGGCTCTGGTATTTCCATCAGAGTGTGGGTGTCTGAAAAGGTCCTGGAAAATGGACTCATTTAAATTCTGCATGCATGTTTATGACATTTCTGCCTCCCCCCAACCACCCCCAGTGAGACATAAATGTTAACACATGTTGTTACAGGGTAGGATTCAGGTGATAAAACCCACCCCCATCATGAACCCCCAAAAGAGCACCCACAGTGACAAAAGGGCAGGGGTGGCCTGGTAGTCAGAGCAGATCAAGTTTTACAAAGACTGAATTCCCACCCTCAATCAGTCAGCTCCCTGCCAGGGAATCAGGCCTCTCACACACACCTGGAGGGATACTGGAGCAATCCAGCTAACAGCAGCTTCAGGATGACACATGCCAAGGTTTGACTACATCTCATTGTGCATTTTATAGTGAACCATGGAAACATTTCAACCCTGGAAGGAGCTTGTTGCAGAGCTGATGTAGACACACCTTTAATTATACTCCGTTTTCAGCAGTAACTCAGACAATATTGATTTTGCCTGTATAGAATGCCTTCATGGCTCTGCTGGTGTGGCAAATCGGGATGCAAAAGTATTGGGGTTTGCTTCTTTTCTCTTGCTTTTCTTTTCTCCCCCCACCCTTTCTCTCTTTTTTTGGCTTTAAACTCCACCACTCTCATTCCCTGTGTCACCAAACTTTTATTGCAATCACATTGTTCCCTTAGAGATACTACATAAAATATCCCTCACTTCCCTATTATTCATAGAATTCCCAATATAGAACATTGAGATCCCAGATTAGAAGGGTAAGGGAATATTTTATGGCCAGTTTGAAAATGCTGTTACCTCTGCTATAAATTAAGAAGTTAAATTACTCCCACATTGAGTATTGATATACTAGGCATGGCAGAAAAATTCCTTTGAAATATACTGTACAGTACATATGGAGAAAGTCTCTGCCTGTTGATCATTGGGAGGTGACGGCCAGAAGAAGAGAGGAAAGGAATTCAAGAGAAAGGCAGCCTGATGATTTGGAGATGGTGAAGATATGGGAAAGGAGACAAAAAAGGGAAAAAATCCAGTCCTATCACTCACAACTTGAGTCACTCCCTGAGTGACAAGATAGATGTGTCATGGGTGACTAGCTCAGATTCCCAGGGCTTGACTGATGACAATCACAAATGTGGGCAGGAACACATAGCCTCAAAAATGGGCACAAATGGCATCTTAATCAATTGGCTTTCACTGCATCTTTCTTGGCTATGCATCATCCCTGAGACCTTTTGTGGCTACTTCAAAATTCATCTTTAATGGATCCTAACCCTTGTCCTAACCCTAATCCTAATCCATTCCATCGCTCAGTCTCTCCACCTAGGAGTTACACTGCTGTGGAATGGTGAGCTTACTACTAAAAAGAAATGGTGGGGAGGGGCTCTGGGAGCAAGTGAGCACATTAATACTCAGTGGAATCACAGAGTGTTTCAAATATTTTTGGATAGAAATTTGGAATCCTGCAAGAGGAGTGGCCACATGCTTGGACCCAGCGATCCTGCCACTGGAGATCATTGACCATCAAGGCAGGGTCAAAGACTGAGATGGAGGTTCAAAGCATACCAAAATATTCCTTGTGGGACTCTGAATGGTAGCAAAGAACTGGAAACAAAGTCAAGGCCCATCCACTGGAGAATGAGTGAAAAAATGAGAGTGTATAAATGCCGGCAGATGTTATTATGCAGTAAGAATGACAAATGTGAAGAATTTGGAGAAATGTGGGGAGATTCCTCTGAATCACTACAATCCGAAAGAGTAGTGTACAAGATGATTTGTACGTGGAAGTGAAACTCACAGGAGCTGTCCAGGAGAGCAAATAATAACCCTTCTTCTCTCCTCTGCTAAAGAGGTAGGGTACCTAGGGCAAGGTATCAGTTGCACAGATTGTCAGAGAAGATCCCCATTACTGTTTGTGTTATTTGTTATAAGGAGGCTTAAGTGGAGGTGGTGGTGGGATCTTCCAAGTGTGACTGATTTAAAAATAAAATACATTGATACAATTTACATTTAAAAAAGAAAATGACTTTAGGAGTGAATTTTTTTTTCTGTAAAATCTTGAACTTTGCTGTTTTGAAAGTTAGGATTGTTCTTTTGATTCACTGAGTTCTTTAAAAAATGAAACATGGAGGAATACAGCACCCATTGATTAACTGCCCCTGTGGGTGCTAACAGAGGTACATAACAGAAAAAATGGAGTCCTCCGCACCTTCTGACAGGGAGGTGCTGCATTTGAGATGCAGAAGGACGTATATTTTGGGACATGGCCAATGTGGGAATTTGTTTTCCAGGACAGTGCATATTTCTTATAAGGGTTTGTTTGTTTTTGATTTTGTTTTTAACTAGAAGAAGATGAGGGGGAGAGAAAAATGCTTATCCATTTCTTTATTCTTTTCTTTTAGCTTCTTAAGGAAAATAAAAGCTCCATCTTTAAGGAGCTCATCCACACTTGTTGCACTCACAAGTACCTTGGGAGATTGTTGTAAATTCAAAAAAAAAACAACTTGAAAATGCTTGAAGCTAAAGTAAAAGACTAACTCGTGTGTTGGGCTCTCAAGCCAAGCTGGTCACAGCAGATTGTTGCACTCTGACCTTTATTTCTCATTTAAGTAAAAAAGCAATTTTCCTGGAATGAATCACTGGATAGAGCATCCTGGCTGGTCTATGGCAAACCAGGCATCCTATCCCATGAGCTACCTTTACCAGGGCGCCACACGCCCATTGGCCCTTTTGCATCTGCCATGTTGTGTTGCCACATAAGGGGTAGTTGTCTTCATTTCTTGGGTGGATAGAACATAACCTTCCTGAGAGCAGGGAGTTTTTCAGTTTAATTTGTGCATTCCCATTGCATAGTACAGTGCTTGGTATACAGATGGTACATAATCAATGCCTTTTGATTATTGTTGACTAATTTTAAAGACTGTCAGCTTTGTAAAGCCTGAATCTTGGCCTCCTAGACACATTTCTGACATATTTAATTAACTTGGTTTAGAAAGCTCTAAGTGCCCTGGTGATGTTGTCTCCACCTTCCTAGGAAACTCCCTTGCCACATTAGACAGAATGAATCTGTCCTGGAACCCAGATCTTGCTACCAGCCTCACCTTCCTACCGGAACTATGGACTGTGTCAGGGTCAAGTGTTCAGAGTGCCCTCAGTTCCAGGGCAGAGAGCCTAGGGAACAGGTGAGAGGCTGTGGCTGGGAATCTGCTGCCTAAGGGCTGGAGAGGGGTCAAGGTTAACCCCAGCCAGCCAGAGAAACTGGTAGCTTCCTGTTCTAAGTAATCGTGCTTGTTAATTAAGCAGTTAAAAACAAACAAAAGAAACAAAACAAAATGAAACAAAACCTTACTGTTTCTAGCTGCCCAAGGATATAATTGCTGATACTTCCACCCTCTCCAGGTATAACATTCTAGGATAAATGATCTCCTGCCCTCCCTTAGTTACTGCTGCCCTGGGGGGGACCATGGGGGTAACCCCAACTCTCTAGTCGTCTTTGGGTGCAGAGATTTCAGTGACTTCATTTAGAGGGAAAAAATTCTCGGGTTATATTTGGTCTATCCTGGCTGCCCAACAGGGGAGTACTTGCCCATCTATGCTCATGACCATGCCCAGTACATCTGTGGTATTCTGTCTACGTGAACCTCTAATCCTGCCTCCAGATAGAATGAACATCACTGGACCCTTGTGTTCATCAGACCTGGGTTCAGATGTCAGCTGGTGCTACCACTATTTCCTCTCTGTAAAATGGGGTGGCAGAATCACCAAATTTTAAATGCTATGTTTGGAGAAGACAGCGCTGCCCCAGGCTCTGGGACCAAAGCGGCTCATAAACTGGAGGAGATTTTCGGTTCCTTGAATTCAAAGATCAGGTTGGCTGAGTCCTTGCCTTATGGCCAGAACTAGCCTAAAAGCCCAGCTTGAGGAGTTGGGTTCCCACCTGGCTTTTTTGTGTCCTCCCTGTGCCCCTGTCCTCTGAGACAATGGTCCTTTCTCACTCTCACTGGTGTTTTCAGGCACCATAGTCCTGATCCTAAAGCCCAGTCCCTCCCCACCTGCTGCTAGACCTCCCTCCTCAACACTGCTTGGCTGACTGACTGGACCACGTCCATTGCTGACTGCCAGATTACCCCGGTGCCACCCGGCTGCTGGGCTGCCAGACACCAAAATGCTGCCAAGACTGGTACCAACTGCCTGCCTTCTTGGGGCTGCTCCACTTACATACTGTGCGGCTCATTCCTCCCCTTAGGAGCTTCCTCAGCTCCTGCCCATGGACCTCACTGATGTCAAACGCTTGCTCCTCTGGGAATCTGTCCTGTTGTATGTTTCTAAGCTCCCCTGACACTCCACTCTCTCGTTTAGACGATTCGGTAAAATGCAGCTGGCTTCTTCTCCAAGGTCGCCCTTCCTGCAGAGAATCACGTCGCTACAGAGCCTCAGAGAGGGAAGGGGTCTAAGCTGGTCCTACTTATACCTGAGAAGGTGCCTCCACCATAGCCCAGCCAACAGGGGCCATCTTGCCTTTCTTTGAAGAACCACTGGAGGACTGGAGCCCTCCAGGGTAGAGGGCAGGGTAGGGGGGGTTAATTATCAGAATGATTTCCCTGATATCGAGCCAAAACAAGGTCCTCTGAAACATCCATCCACCACTCCTGGTGCTACCTCTGGGGGCAAGCAGTGATGATCTTACATCTCCTTCCACAATATTCTTTTAAATGCCTGAAGATAACTCACAGCCAATCTTTGCTCTCCCCCCACACCCCGCCCCACGCCACGATAATTTCTTCTCCAGGCTGAACTTCCCCACATTCTTTCATTCAGTTCCATGCACTCCAGTTGAATTCAATCCCACCTGCTAAGCCCTTTAAAAGTGGCTACTATGTGTCAGACAGCATGCTGGGTGGGTAGGAAGGACAAAGAAACAGACTCTGGCCTCAAGGGGTGTGCTGAGATTGAACAAGATGCACACGTGCCAATGAGTTAATAGAAAAGAGACACAAAACAAAGCAATCTAGGGCTTTAACAACTGGTCTAAACCAGTCCTCCAACCCGGTGAACTCCATCCAAGCCCCTCAGGACTGACCCTGGCAGGTTGGTGTAGTCTCCAGCCTGCCTCATCTCTCTGCCCTGGGCTTGCTTGTCATTGGGCCTTTCCCATCTCCTCCTATTACTTTGAGGAACACTGGGAAGAAGGAAGTCTTGTAGCCTTGCTTCAGGAGATGATGTTGCCATCGTGGGTCCCCACACACCTGCTGTAAGTGGCCTGCTTCCAGGTCCTTAGAGAACCCCTGACTCGGGGCCTTTGGGCAGGGCTTTGTGGAGGAAGCCTTTCACCCAAGGATTTTCCAGTTTCAGGAAGGCTTATGCCGGCAATGAATGCCATGGACAGAGATGATCACAGTCTAGGATGGCCAAGTGGCCTATCCTGTACCACCCTGTCCAAAATGTCCTCTCTGAGGGTATAAGCCTGGAGCAGATTGTGTTTCCATTTGTATTATTAAGTGAAGATGGCAGAGTGACCAGCTAGCCAAGCACATGGCACGCACCAGAGGATTATGGGTTCCCAGCAGCCCCTGCGCCCTCTTGGAAAGCCGCTGACTCACTCCCTGAGCCATCAGTGTTGTGTGCCATTACAAATGGGCTGGCTAATAGGCCCGCATCCATTATCATTAGCGCATCTCAGCACGCAGGTACATGACGGGTCCTGCCAGCCCGTTGGCTCCAGCTCACTGAGCCAGGGGCCATGCTCCATTGCAAATGAGGATGAGGAACACCTGCTCCAGGGTTTTCCAGCAGGCCACAATCATTCTTCACATCTCATGCAACACTTGCTCTGTCAGAGTGCAATGTTGGCAGCGGGCAGAGCAGTGCTTTGCCAGCCGTCCGCCGATGGAAGATCCGTGGCTTCCCTGTGGTCCTCCACTCAAGTTGAGCTTTGAATCTTTTTTCAAAGAAAGCCTTTTAAAAATTTATCCATTTCATATTAGGAATTCAGTCATTATGTTCAGGGTTTAAAAATAACGGCAGAAAAAAAAAACACAACTTTGCTTCGAAAATTAACTTTTTTTTTGGCAATTAAGATTGGACCATGAAATATTAATTGTCCCATCACTTTGTTCACAATCTGTAATCTGGATGGGTCTGGCGTATATTTGGAAGCATATCTCCAGAGGAGGCACCGAGGGCCTGACTAACTTCTTATTCTCAGACTCCTGTCTGGTTCGTGAGCTGTTTCAGCCCTTTGGCTCAGACCACCATTTGTTCAGACAAAGCCAAGGACTTTCACAACCAAGAGGACACAGAGTCAGATGCACCCCCTCCCCAAGCTGGTGGGGAGCCCATGTGTGGGCAGGAGCACAGGCCCTGAAGCGAGGGGGCTGCACAGCCTTCGGAGCATGGCCAGGAAGGAACCTGCTTCTCTAGGTTTGGACCTGTCGTTGTCTCACTTTAGCATCACAGAAATAGAAATTTTCCCTGGTCGTTGAATCTTGTCTTAATTAGTTTAGGGAAAACAAAACTAAAAAGAGTGAGAGCTTCATTGAAGGCCAAATATGTTTCTGCAAGACAGACCACACAGGTTGTACCTAGGCCAGTGATGTAGCCAGAAGAATAACAGTCCCTCTCTCCATCATCATCCTTTCTCTCTTTTCTAACTCTCCTATTTTCCTTTTATTTTCTTTCTTCTCTTTTTTCATTCTTTGTGTCTCTTCTCCCCTCCCCTCCCCCCTCTCTTCTCCCTTCCCCCATTCCTCCCTCCCCTCCCCCTCCCCTCTCCCTCCCCTCCCCTCCCCCTCCTCCCCTCCCCTTCCCTCCCCTTTCCTCCCCTCCTCTCCTCTTCTCTTCTCTCCATTCTGAGCAGCTGGCACTAGTAAAATTAGACAAAAATCAATGCTTAATCTGAAAGCTTCTGTTAGATTGGCAGCTCCTTGAGGGCAGGGATTTTTTCATTGTTGCCTTTGGATCAGTCAGTTAATAAACATTTATATAGTGCCTTCTGTGTGCCAGGCACTAAGCTAAGCCTGGGGATACAAAGAAAGGATGCCCAATGCTCATCACATAGGAGGCACCTAATAATGACTGTTTAGATGGAACTGAAGCTAAAGGACATGCACAAAACACTGATTCCATTCTAACCCTTAAATCTTAAAATTTTAAGCGAACTTAAACTCGAGGTCGAGTCCTCATTGCACATTTCAGGAAATTTGGTCTTTGCTCATATCCTTGGATCCCATTGGACTGGGTGTCTGCCCCTCTCCCACCTGATCCCTGCCTTCTGCTTCATATTCATCCTCCCTCTCACCCTCATCAAGCTCAACCTTCCTGTGCCTGGAAGCTCTTGCGTCTAATGAAAGAACTGGAAAATCTATGATTTGTCTTAAGTTGCCCAAATACTATTTAGCAAATTCACCCCTGTAAGGTCTACTGGAAAGGGTTCTGTATTTGGATGCAGTAAAGCCTCCTCCTCTACAGAAGCCCTTCACTCTCTCAATAGAGCTGGTCGTTAAATATTCAGTGTAAGTAAGCATTTACATCTTGGAAGTTGGTAAACTCTACAAATCAGGGTTTGATTTATTGTTTTCTTAACTGTCTAGACTTACAAATGTGACGCAGAAACTGTTAATAATATAGATTTAACATAAACATGTGTCATGTATAATTTTTTTTCCTGGAAAGATGGTTGTTAAACATTTACTAGCTCAGCTTTGCCTAGAGCCAATGATCTTGCAGCAAAAAGGCTATGCTGACTTTTATAGATTAACATGTGCCAAAGTTAGGCACATTGGTATTAAAAGGTGGGGAGCCCATATGCCACCCAGCTGCCTCTAGTGGGTACTTTTCAATAATTCTGTTGGGGAACAATGACCATGAACATTCATTAAGTGCCTGCTGTATTCAGGGCACTGTGCCAAGTTCTGAGGGAAAGAAATCATTTACCTGTGGAGCCCAGTCCAGGAGTGAGATGAAACCTGGGCCATGATACCCATCATGGCAGTATCTCAGTGTTAGGAGGGGGCAAATCCAAATGCTTTGGGTGAGCCACAGAGCCAAGCAGTTACCAACTTGGAGGATAGAGACGGACTTCATGGAGCAAAGTTGGGGCTTTTTGGGAATCCAAATTATGTCTGATTCCATTTGCTTTGTGGAAAACAGCCCTTAACTCTTGAGTGACCCGCCAATGTGTCGTTTCTTCTGGGGCTCACATAGTCAGGTATGATCAGGGTCCTGTCTGACCAAAGGGGAAACCAAGGCACAGCCAGGTTAAGGGAATGTCTGGGGCCACATAGTAAGTCAGTGGCAGGATCTGCCTAGGAGATGAACGTCCTGATGCCTAATTCTTGGCAGTTTCCTCCAGGCCTCTCTGATTTAATATGTGGTTCTGAATAATTATATCATATTATATGGTGCATATTGTATAATCACAGGATTGTTTCTTTGGGCTCTCAAAAATACATCTTGAAGGAATACAGTCACTCTGGAGACAGGACTGAGTGCTCAACTCAGAATGGGGACCCAGGAGGCTGGCCTGGCTCCAGAATCTGATGGGCTACCCGCCCATCTACTTCTTCATCCCAAAGCCTTTCCTATAGATCTTGTTCAAGTCCAGTGTCCTTGAGGAGACCTCTGACAGGAGGCCCTTCCAGCAACGAGCCCAGATCTTCAGAAGTCCCTTGCTAGCCTTCATTAGTCCATTCGCATTAATTTTATGGTGCTCAACATATGCACCCTTGAGAAAAGAGATAAGCATTTTATTTTTATTTTCGGCACTGTCTTTTCTCTTTAATTCCCTTCCCTAACTCCAAAGAATCCTGCTCTGAAACAAGGAGAAACAGTTAAGCAAAATAAACCAACACATCAGCCATGTCTGCCAACAATGTTCTGTTATGCTTCCATATTACTCAACCTCATATTTCCTCATTAGTCCTCCGGAATCAAGATGGGGCACTATATCAGACTGAATGTGGATAGCACTCACTGTTGCTTTCTTTTAGATTGTTGGGCTTATTGTACTAAGTGTTTGCATCCCTCTCCAAGAACTTGCTTTCTCTTTAATTAAATTAATTTTTTTCAGTTAAGAAGTATTTATTGTCTCTCCCTCCCACCTTCCCCACATCCATTAGAAAACAAGAAAAAAATTCTCATAGCAAATATTCATGATTGAGCAAAACAAATTGACCTGCATTAGCCATGTCCAAAACGGTATTCTGTACCTTAGTCCGTTACCTCTCTGAGAGGAGGGGGGGAGACCGCTTCACCACGGGTCCTCTGGGCTAGTGACCGCTCATTTGTGGATCAGAGTTCTAAGGTTTCCAAAGTTGTTTGTCTTCACAATGTTGCTTTTCTTGCTAACTGTTACCTTGATTCTTTCTGATTCAGTCTGTTTCAGTTCCTATAAGTTTTCACAGGTTTTATTATTTGGAACCACCTGATTCTTTGTGTCTTAAGGCACAGTAGTATTCCATTGCATTCATTTGCCATCAAACACAACTAGATAGAACAGAGGAGGAAAGATAATGCCTGTGAAGCTAAAAATCTTCTCCTCTTCATCTTCGCAAATGCTTTCGTGAATGAATCTTGCAGGATATCTCGGCACAGTAGCATACAGCAGAGTCCAAAGGTCCAAGGTCTTGGGGAACCCAAAAAGGAAGGGAAGAAATCACTCTGTTACTCCTGAACTCAAGCTTATTTCTATCAGTTTCTGGGGCAAGGGAGAAGATTCCTGGATTCTCTCTCTCTCATACACACACACAGACCCCGTACACTCTATCATTTGGCCATATGTGATTGGATCTGGGACTCTGCTGCCATGAAAAGTCATCCACATCTCCATGATTCCTTAGCATTCCAAAGGGAAAATCTTGGGGAAGAGGTTCTACCCTCCACCCTCCTTTTCCACTCAGAGATCCTAAATCTCATCCCCCCTAAGAAGCACCATGAGTGGAGACCCTCCACCATCCCAGCTGTGTGTGTGGGGATCATCATCCTTGGCATAGCAGGGCAGACTAATGTCAGAAGGCCAATATGAATCGACAAATTAGAGCCCATGAAAATGTGGGCAGGATAGAGGAGCTCGGTGAGTCTGATCAAAACCACATTGCAGCTTCAGGGCTTAGTGATGGCTGGGAGAGGAGGAGGAGGAGGAGGAAGAGAAAGATGAGGAGGAGGAGGAAGAGGCCCATCTGTGAATTACACAGGAAGCTTTCTTCAACAACTGATTTGCCCTGACAGTTTTACTGGAGTATATGAAAATTAGTATTAAAGATGTGATATGTCGGCTTCTTTCCAGGAATTCCAATCTGGTTTCAATAAAATGGAAACAGTGATTGGAAGTGAAGTTGCCTTCCGGTTTTGCCTTTGGCTATTATGTGTTCATTCGTGAAATGACTGAATTCCACAACTACTTTTAATATTCACCTTTTGAGTTCATCTCCTGCGCTGGACACATTGGAATGATTAAAATCCCACTGCCTTCCCATGCCGGGGACTCTCTAATTTAAAACAGCCCAGGTACTGCGGGAAAATGAATTCTCCTGTTAAGTTCATTCTGCCTTTGCATTCGGTTGCTGCATGGCACATCGAGGGGAGAATATTAATGGTAAAAAATAAATAAATTTTGGGCTTCTTGAGTATATGCCTGGGGGAAAAATAAGATTAAAGTTGGGTGAAAAGCAGATTTTGCACCTTAAATGGAACTGTTCTTGTCGTATTGGTTTGGGGTCTCTTTCACTTGAATTCAACAGCTGTTGCTTCCTCATTTACTATTGGGCTATAAGAAGATGACCCGCTCCCAATATGTGGGTTTGAATTATTCGTCCAGTGTGTGTGTGTGTGTGTGTGTGTGTGTGTATTGGGGGATGGGGAAGGGGGGTTGATGAGGACTATTTTGCCCTAAATCATCCACATGACCTTTCCCAGATCCTTGGTGACCAGTGGCAGAGCTGTGACTATCACTTTTTGTGCTTAGAGCCAGCATTAATAAATGCATCATCAAACTAGATAGAAGGCTATGGTCTAACAACCTGGGGAATCACTGACTTGGGGCGTGGCTGCCATACCTCATGTGGTAGCTTCCTCTTTTTACTAATTATTTGTGCTAACTAGGTGCTGAATTCAGTTATTTCTAACTGTTGAAGGATTGCAGGTTGGAGCCCCCTTATATTTTGGTGCCCTGAGGCAAACTCTAATCACCCTGCCCTAGTTGCATCTGTGAAATGACTGGCCCTGTCTGGAATTATTTTCAGTGACCTTTGACTAGGAAAAAAAAAGTAATTAGTTATTTGAGTGATCAAACCAACACCTTGGTCTCATTAGCACCTTGCACCAACTGAGCTTACAGGACACAGGTGTGCTCACCACTGAATGACTCAAGTGTGCTTATTAGGGGAGGCAGCGTGATGTGCGACTTGGCAGGAACTGGGAAAAAATACTTTTAAAACAATTGATGGGAGAAGGGAGAAGTTGGCAGCTCTGACACATCTTCTCCCAAATTTTTGTTCAACTTGAACCTGGGTGGAATTTTCAAGTTGAAAAAATGCACATCCATACCTTGAGACATTGGCTCCTGCTGGGCTGATGCATTTATTTGGAAATAGTGTTGTATTTTTGATGGAATTTAAAATGCTGATTGTAAAAGAAAAAGGTGGGGGTGTGGGGAGGGAAGAAAAATTATTAATGATTCCTCTCCCTGATGCTGCTTCAAAAATAGAAAAACTATTTTTCATTCTTATAATATATCAGACAGCTATCTCTTCTGTTCTGGTATGTGGCTCTTTATTATTAAGACAATAGCCTCTTCTTTGGTCATAAATAGCAAATAAATTCATGATGGAGAGAAGGGTCAGGCAATGGGGCCAACTCAGTCTATAATGAGCATGTTGACATGCCCGGTATGAGGTGAGTGCAGCGCTTCTCCTGACATGAGTGGTATGTGCTGTAACATGCCCTCTCCTCTGCCCAGTAAACACTTCCTTCTGTACCAGAGTGAATGTTCTGTGACAGACTGGGGCTCGCAGGTTTCTGACCGTGTCCTTGTCTATTCTATGCGAGCAAATTACAGAGACCGACAGGATGAAGTGGACAACAGGATTGAATTCATAGCCCCTCCCTCAAAAAAACCCTAATAAACAGTCAAAATCAGCATTATTTCTGATCTGTGTTGATATCTGTGTTGAAGCTGTAAAAGTGTCAACAAGTGGAGATGTAGCACATCCCTCAGCTTCTGGGCACAAGCCCCATGGCCGCTATTCTTGGCCTATCTCATATCTTAGCCAGGCTTGGGGTCAGGTGGCTCAGCAAGGTGGGTGGTTGGGGGAGCTTGGCCTTTGGAACCAGGAGCCTTGGATTCAAATCCTAGATCAGCCCCTTTTTGCTGTGTGTCCCAGGCCAACCCACAAGACTCTTTTGTGTCTCAGAGTCTTCATCTACCAACTGGCAAGAATAATTATCGTGCTACCTACCTTTCCTTCAAAAACACCGTGTCGGAGGAAGTTCTGCTATGCTGTGATCCTGTGAAGGGAGGTCTTTGTGGACCCTGTGAGGGAGCTCTGGGTAGCAGACAATGCTGGAGCCAGATGGGATGCCATCCAAACCTGGCCGGGTGTAAGTGAGCAGAGCCTGGCATGGGAGGTTGTAACAAACTCATTGATAGAAAACAGGAGTCTCACGGGGGGAGCTGAGAACTGAATTTGGCCCAGGATCTTTTTTGGATTAGTTTGGTTAATAATAATACTGTCAGAATTGGACTCTGTGTTTCCTTTTGACTGATGGGAACATGATGGAATCTGGGGCAGTTCCAGTGTCCAAAGTTCCCCAATACTCAAGCCATTGACATTTAATGACACGAGAAAACTGCTTCTCATTTTCTGCCACATTATTTTTTATCTGTAACTCTTACATGAAATGCATGGACATATTTACCAGATAACACTTAAGAAAGTGCATTTCCTAAGGTAACCAAGCAGCTCATGTTAGCGAGGTGAGGATGCATGTGTTCAAACATGCCCTTAATTACCTTTTGGCTGCTTTGTCCGGTCTGGAGGAGGAAGACTTCTTATGCTGTGCTCTTCTCTGGAAAGTGTCAAATCCATGGCTGAAAGCATAGCATCACTTTCCTGTGCTTCAAAGAATCATAGGTGGATAGAAGTTTAGAATTGGACCAGACCAACCCAAGTAATTTGTTCACAGGTGAGAGATATATTTCTGAGCTAAATCCTGTGATTGATCAATTCACCAAGGAGCATTTGCTGAGTACTCACTATGTACCCGGCACCTTGCTTGGTGCTCAGGATGTAAAAAGAGGCAAAAATAGCCCCTTCCTTCAAGATTACCTTTTAATGGGGGCAATAGCACGTGCACAAATGGGTTTCTACCACATACATGCACAATTGGTTCAGGGGCAAGGCGGTAGCAACCAGAGGGGCCAGGACAGGCTTCCTGTCTAGTGGGGGCATGAGCTGAGTCTTAAAGGATGCCAAAGAAGGTGATGTGGAGAGAGTGCATTTCAGGCAAGACTAATAACATGACTCCCAGTGTTTGCAAAGAATTTTCCCATACTGTATCCTGTTTGACTTAGTGCAGAGGGTGGGTGCTAGAGAAATTCAGAAAATCAAGAGATTGGTAAAAAGAGAAGGTTTGGGGAAGATTGGTGCTTTGGAGGATGAGATGGAATTGTTAGGGAGACATTTGTAAAGGTTCAGAAAGAAGGAGAATTTCTGAGCTGGCAGAGAAGACCTCTAAGGTCACTGAGTCCAGCCAGCACCTGAAAAAGAATTCCATGGAACTCATTCCAGATACGCTCGTCAAATCTTTTCTTAAACTGCTCAAGGAAGGGAGTTTGGCTAATCGATCCCTAATAATTTACTAAGCATTTGCTTTGTGCCCAGCACTGGGGGAGAGAACAGTGCATCCAATGGCCTGCTTTCCATTTGGAGTCAGCTCTAGTGATGAGGAAGTTTCTTCTGACATTGATTCCTGGCTGTGGTTGCTCCTGGCTGTGCCCTCTGGGGCCGAGCGGAGCAAGGCAAATCTCTTTGCCAGATTTCTGCCCCTCAAAAGTCTGAGGACAGCTAGGATATTCTCCTTTAGGCTTCTCTCCTCTAAGCTGAACATTCCTCCAACTAATCTTCATGGGGACCTTCATCTTCTCTCCACCTCTCAGTACCCTCAGGCTTCACCAATCCCTGTCCTAGGTTGCAGAATGGATAGAGCACTGAGGCCTGGAGTCAGAAAGACTTGGATTCAAATCTGGTCTTAGACTAGCTATGTGACCCCCAGCAAGGAACTCAACTCTGCCTGCCTTGATTTTCCCCTCTGTAAAATGGGGTAACAACAACATTACTTCTGAGGGTTGTTGTAAGGATCAAATGAGATCGTATTTGTAAATGTTTGGCTCTTTGCCTGGCACATAGTAGGTGCTTAGTCAATTTGTGTTCCCTTCCTCCTCTACCCATTTCCTAGAATGTAGTGGCCAGACTAGAGCATACCCATCCAGAGCAGCCAGCCTCTGAATGCAGCCAAAGCTTGCCTTAGCTTTCCGTGTAACACTGTTGACTCACCTCAAGCTCATTGCCCACTGCAACCCCCAGATCTTTTTCAAACTGCTATCCAGTTACCCATCCAGACCTCCTGAATTCTATACTTTGAAATCAAGTGAAGATGCTATTTACTGCATTCAGATTTCATCTTCAATCCAGCCTGAAGTCCGACCTAGCCTGTTGGGATCTTTGGAGTCCTAGGCTTGGAATCCATGTGTTGTCCATCTGCCCTGCAAATTTGAGAAGCATTCGGTCTATGCCTTTATCCAAGGCACTGAGGAGAATGTCAGATAGTGCAGGGCCAAGCACAGCTAGATCCCTGGGGCACTCCACCAGAGACATCCTCCAAGGTTGCCATGTGATCAGCAATTACTGCCCTTTGTTTCTGGCCATTCAACTAGTTTCAAAATTGGCTAATTTTACTCTTATCTAGCCCATTTATCTCCATATTTTCAACAAGATTTGCATAAGAGATTGTTATTAATTACATCATGAAATTCCAAATAAACTATATCTATGGCATTCCCCTGACCTTGCCTGTAGTCTTGTTGTAAAACAGATCAACAGACAAGGAAATGAGTTTATTCTGGCCTGCCCTGTTCTTGAGGAAACCAACCATTCAGTGCATTTGTGATGGGTGTTTCTTTTCTAGACGTAGACTAAGCAGCCCTTTAATGTTATGTTCTAAGTCAAACCCGATGGGCTTTAACTTTCATACTTTATTTTCTTTCATTTTCTTTGAAAATTGTGACTTTTGCCTTTCTCTAGTCCCTTGGCACCTTCCCCAGTCCTCAGCATGTGTCAGAGGTCATTGAAAAAGGCTTAGCGGGAACACTGGCCAGTTCTGCCCATCGCCTGGGCATGCACTTCCTTCAGGAGAGGGGAGACGTCACCTCTTGCCTATCATCCATATCATCTCTCTCCACCCATTCTCTCACTTTTGTTTTTCTGTCTTTTCCAGTCAAAATCCTATCCTCTTGGGACAGAAGCAGAAGAAAGAAATGAAGAACTCTTCCTTCTCTACATCATCTGTTATCACCCCCTCCCTAGCTCTTTTGTGAGCCTTCTCTTTTCATTCAATATATAATTTTTTTCATTGTTACCTTTTGCCCTCCCCAACACCAGCTCATTCAGAACCCTTGGTCCCACTGGTGCTAGTCTCACAGGCTCACACCATACTCTAGTATCAAGTTTGCATTACCTCTTCTTAGTTCCACAAATACCCCCAAATCATGGTCAAAACTGGAAGAAAATGGCCTGCTAAAGAAGAGCTGATGAACTCAAGTCACAGAAGCCAATTTATTCAAATATATTCAGCCTGAGAAAGCTAGTGTTTGTCAAAAAGAGGTTCGGGTCTAACACTGGAAATAATGGTGTCCACATTCAGGGCAGTGAGTCTTAAAACATCAGAGCTGGAAGATGTGTTTAACATCCTCTATTTCAGGGATTCTCAGCCTGAGGTCCATGAGCTTAAAAACAATATCCTTATAATTTTCTTCTTTTTTTGGATAACTTTTAAAATAACTGATTTCCTTTGTAATCCTAATTTTACGAATTTAAAAATGTGATCCTGGGATTGTTATTTGTAGCAATATCTGGAGCACAGTAGGTGCTTAATAAATGCTGTGGACACCTTGAGAAAATGTCCATAGCCATAGGTTTCCCTTTACTGCCTTAGGGGGCTGCTATGTATGAAAGGTGAGAACTTCTGCTCTCCTCCAAGCCCCTCCTTCACAGGTGAGGAGGCAGGTCTCCCAGGAAGCAACAGGATTTTATCTCATTTCTCCAGGGCCCTATCTACAAGACTGAGAAGCAATTGCTTGTGACCATTTTGCCAGGTTGAGATTGTCTCCAGAAACCAAATGTGAAGAAATGGTGCCTTTGGTAATCCTCTTCTCTGCCCAACCCCACACACCACCTACTTGAGCTGGCTAGGGGGCCAGCCCACCCGGGCGGGTATTTTATGTTTGCCTTTCCTCTTAGTAACAGACAGGGGTCCAGAGATACAGTGCTGGAGAAAATCCATTCCTTACGTTTCCATTGGGTGACTGGACATTCCTCTTACTCTCTCTCTAAGCATCAATCCAACATGTCAGCCACGGATTAAGGAGCGAGGGTGTTCTGGGCCCTGTAGAAGATCCAAGCTTATAAGAGACATGGTTGGTTGGTCTCTGCCTCCATGGAATCTACAATTGAGTAGGGTTTGAGGCATAGAACCAGTTCCTACACGAGATTCCATGAGAACGACACCAGCGAGAGATGAAACGAAGGGAGAGGAATAGCATGTAGACTTGGAAAGAGGGCCGGCTGGGAGCAGGAAGATGCGGCTTCAAGGCCCAGTTCTAGAACTGATCCCTGGGACCCTTGGCTTGGCTCCCCGCCCCTCACTGAGCCTCAGCTCTGTTCTCTGGAAGAACAAAAGAAGGTTTAGATGATCTCAAAGGCCCATTTTAGGTACTGGTCCTTGTCCCTCTGGTCTTCTGAAGTGCAGGAGGAAGTTCTGATTTTGCCAATGTCACTGCGATTGGAAGGGAGATACGTTACAGACTGGGGGTCTATACGCCGATGAGGTGCACTCTTTCTGCTGACATTGCTGTAATTATATGATAAATCCTCAGTAGGGCTCAAAATGACTTAGAATGCAAACTCCTCGAGGGAAAAGGCTGTTTCCAGTTTTGTCTTTGTGATTCTCAGAGCCTGGAGGCTGGTGTTTAATAAATGCTTTTTGGGTTAACTAGAAAAGCCCATGACTGAGTGCTTCTGCTCTCTGCTGAGGTGGCTCAGCTCCCTTTCTTACTGAAAGCATTTTTGTCAAAATCACTGGACAGAGATGTACGTGAGATAATCACATACTTGACCCCTTTTACCCATTAAGAACATTTTGTCATTTTCTTTGAAGAGTTTTACAAGCTCTTTTATGTCCCCTGCCCTCTGCCGCCCCGCCACCCCCCCCCCCAAGCCCATGTGTTCTTGGACAAGCCTGCCAGATGCGTTCTAATAGAACGCCCCATTCCCTCTTCAGTTATGCAAAGTGAGACCAAGCTGTACACTGGCTGCACCTTCGTCTGATTGATGCTGAAAATGTATTAATGAGGCTTTGCCCATTTCTTCTAAAGCAAATGGCGATGGGGCCTCCTTTTCCTGAGCTGGTATAAATGCAGCTGAGAAAACAAGGATGCTGCTGAGCCTCCTCTGAGAAAGTGTCTCCCCACATCCTCTCTGGCAGGTGCTGCCCGCTCCCCCAAGATACTCAAGGCCTGCCTTGGCCCCAGGAGCCCATAAGAAGGGGGTCATTGGGGGCTCACTGTACCTTCTCAAAAACTCTTCCTCCCCAGTAAACACTCCTAACTACCCACTCATAAAACATATCAGCTGGGTTTATCACTTTTCACCATCTTTCCAATTGTGCCATAAAATAAAGGCAGATGCCATTTTAAGATCTTATTATTACCAAGGGCCAGCTCCTCCAGCAGCACCTGCTTAGAAGCAATCTGCTGCTTTATAGGTTCTGTTTTATAGGTGACAGTTTAAGGTGGCTGTTCTCCGGGTACAAAGCCCTCTTCCTCCAGTGGCAGGAGGCTCAGAACACGCGGTAGGTGGGTGCCACACTCCCAGCTGGGGGATGTTGAGACAGGGTCGCCCAGTTCACCTGTGATTTTTAGTTGACAGCTTCGCCACACACATCAGGCTCTGCCAAATGCTCCGCCATTAATTTATGATTTAAAGTAATTAACTTTTGCTGATTAAAGTAATTATTTCAAGTGCATTGCACTCAGGCCCAAATGATGCACGCAGCCCCCACTCCAGTTTGAGCTAGCAGCGTGCCAAGTGCTTAAAAGCCGCACCAGGGAGCTCGCGGTGGCTTCTGCCAGTCTAACAGATCTGCCATGTTTACGGGCCGCTTGTACTAACTGCTCATTTTAATGCCGGAATCTGGCAGAGCCCTGACACAGCGGGAAACCTTCATCCGGTAAACAAGACGAGCTTCAGCTTGGTGACACCGATGACAGGGAAAACGGCTTAAATGAATCTTGCCTCCAGCCTTCCAGAGGAGCTGTGTTTGTGAGCCTTCTACCTTCTCCAGATTGGCCATTAAGTAGTTTACAACTTCATCTTATACCTGTCTTCAGCCCAAAGGGGGCGCACAAGTCAGCCCTTCACCCATGGTAGGGACCCCACGCCCCCAAGCCTGGGCAGGCTGAACCCCTCAGTCCCCAAACAAGAGTCCTTGCATGTTCTCTCAGACCTGTACAGGTGAAGAATGTACTTAGTGGGGAGAATTGACTAATCTAATAGTGATAAATAGATAGATATAGATAGATGGTAGATAGATGGATAGATAGACTGATGGATAGATAGACAGACAGATAGATAGACTGATGGATAGATGGATGGATAGATAGATAGATAGATAGATAGATAGATAGATAGGTGGATGGCTAGGGGGAATAGGTGGATAGATGATAGATTAGACAGATATTATATATATGTACATACATATATATGTATGTATATATATTACAGACAGGGACAGAGAGACAGAGGGAGAGACAAAGACAGAAAAAAAGAGATTAGATAGACAAAGATCAGATAAATAGATTAGGTAAGTACATAGATTACTTGATAGATGATGGATTGGATAGAGATAGAAGATAGATTAGATAGACAAATTAGGTAGGTAAATAGAGAGATAGATGGGTGGATGGATGGATGATTGGATGGATGAATGGATGGATGGATGGATGGATGGATGATTGGATGATGAACGGATGGATGGACTGATGGATGGGAGGACTGACCAACAGATCCATGAATAGCAAGGAGCCAACTTGTGCACTTGATCCCTCATTTTGTGATCATGGTACATAGTGACACCCATCAACAATGTCAGGGATCTGAGCCCATTGGCTGGGAGCTTTTCTAAATGGAGGGATGCCAGAGACTATTGGAGCCCAGCAAGCACTTCTCAATAACAGGGGGAGGGGGAGAAATCTCTTCTAATACTTAGCATCCATTTTAATGGGGGAATATGTTCTAAAGATCAATTTCTTATGAAGAGCGTGAAGAGATGCTAGGTATGCAAATAGTAAAGAAGACAATTAAGCTCCCAAGCTCAGAACCTGGGAGGGCTTCCCCATTGGGTCCTCATTCCAAAGACCACCAGAAAAAATAAAAAAAAAGATTGCCTGGATTTTTTTGTTTTTGTTTTTGGTTGTTCTTTGCTCACTTGTTTCTTGGTCCTGTGCACATTGCTGAATTAGTCTCAGGGGTCTGTAATTGAGGGCTGCCCTTTCCAATGTGAGGCGTCTCCCTTAGCCATTTGGCATACAGTCTAGGACTGGAGGACTTGGAGGCGGAAGGGACCTTAAAAACCAGCTGGTACACTTCATGGGTCAGGAAACTGGGGCTAACCCAGCAAAGTAGGCCCAGCCTCAGGGATGCTTTTATGGTACCATTCTGTTTTCCAATTCATCATCATTGGGTGTGGGGGAGGGGGGAGGAGGAGATTGTTTGGGGACCCAACTTGCATTTTATTTTTCCCTCCCTTTTGCTAATCAGACTATCTCACTGGCCTTCCAGCAAAACCAGGAAGAAATCTAATTTTGTATGTAATAAAGTGCCTGATGGGCAGTGATCCCTGGCAAACAATATTTCAGCTTAATGCTGTTGAGAAAACATCATTGAAAAATAAAGATGCCAAGGAAAATCATCTGTGAGTTGGCAGTCATCCTCCGAAATGTGATGGATCGCGCCATCAGTAACCCACTTTATGTGAATAGCGAATTAAGGGCTCTTGAAGGGTACAAGTCAAAAACAATCACAGGGATAAATTCTTTCTTTCTCTGGAAGTTCAGGCAGAGTGAGGGTGGCTGCTCCAGCCAATGCCCTCCAGTGCTCAGGGCTGCCTTGGAAGGGCAGAGCTCAGATGAGGCTCTGGGGCCCTCCATGAGCTCTTGTAGGGCAAACACTGATCTGCTGCCAAATGACGAGAGATTGGCAGCATGAACCGGTCCAGGAATGGCGCTGAGATCCCTGAGCACATTCCACATGGATTGGCCCTTTGGAGACCCCGGGTGATATGGGACATGCTGATGCTAGGCTGGCACAGTTGTTGGCAGCCTCTCGGTGCCCTCTACATGTTCCCATGAAGAATTCTCAGGGCACAGCGTAGGACTTATCATGTATCCCTTCTCTTTTTTGTTTGTTCAAGAAAACAAACAAATGTAAAAAAAACACCAAATGAAGATCCAGAAAAGTAACTCTACAGTGACTCTTGAAAAGAAGGAAAAAAATGGAACTACCGCTGTGGAGATTGGCATTTCAACCTTGTAATTCCTTCCATTCCATCCCAAGGGAGTCCCCAAACTCAAAGTGATTAAACTACCTTTATCAGGCCATAGACTAAGATATTTAAAAACTAAATAGACTGTTGGGAGGGGAGGAAGCCACTTGTGGCCCTTTCTCCTCCATTGGTCTGAGTTTTGCTGGGTTTCATTCAGGGTGAGGACACCCTAGCTTTGGACCTCTGTCAGTGTAAGAAAATGATTTAAAGCTCTGGAAATCCATAAACTACACAGGTACCATAAAACTGGTTATGGTTGTAAGCTGTGAACCACCCCATGATGGAGGAGGGTGATCCATTGTCAGGTCTTAACTTGTCATGTAGCAAAACTTCATTATTAACCATCCCCACCACTCATTGTATGGGGAAGCAAAGACGGAGCTACAGTGTATGGATAGCTAACCTGGGTACCTTTAGACAATTCTATTTCCGGGGCAATTTAAATGGCAGGTGGCAAGGATGTTCCACCAAAGATGGCCAATGGGACTATGAATGTAGTGGTTAGTACTCATTTCAGAATGGGCAGTTTTCATTTTCTCAGTGATCCCTCCTTGCTTTACCCACAACGACAGCTATTGACACTCCATTGCTCTCAGAGAGATAACTAGGGATTCTGGTACCTGGCCTAGCAGCATGCTTGGGGCAAACTAGATGAACACACCCTCCAATCAACTTAGTGATTCATGATTGGAAAATAGTACAAATAGTAATTAATTAAAGTCAGCCAAAAGAGAGGACTAGACTTGGAATGCTCTGAAGTGCAGTGCCCTGTGGAATAGCCCTGATCACCTCACCCTAGTTTTGGCTCTGATTCACACTGGATGCCACTGAAAAGCAAGCGGGTTCTATCTTCCAAGAAGCTCTCTTTGGGACTTGGGGCAGCTGAAGTCTACAACTTCCTAAGGTCACTGAAGAGAGAGAGAGAGAGAAAGAGAGAGAGGGAGGGAGGGAGAGAGGGAGGGAGAGAGAGAGTTGGCTCAGTTAACAAGGGCCCTTCCAGATCCAAGCACATTTTCACTTTTTGGGGGAATGGGTGCCTAACTATAGAGAGTGATGTTTTCTAGCCTAATGCAAGCAGTACTCACTGTCCTCCTGTGGAAAGGGGCTGTTGCTTGGATCGGCTGGCCATCTGTGCCTCCAAAAGCCACTGCAGAAATGTACTCTAATTGTAGTTGTTAACCAGACAATAGCAGCTGCTAGCTTTAATATCCAACTGAGCTTCTCTGCTGTGAATGAGACTTGGTTCGGAATTTTCTTTTCTGGGACCACCCCCGCCCCCGATGCACACACAGGCTAGGCCAGGCAGGCAGGGATTCTTCAGAACAAATGACCCCCAGTAGACAAAATAAAGATACTAGGAGAAAGAATTCTCCTCCAAGCTTCCTTGAGTATTCTTTTCTTTCATTTGAAACGTGCTCATTTGCTTGTGATACCCTTTGAAGGTGTACTTCACATGGCAGCTGCTTCCATGCCCATGGTTGGATTGAGAACTGGCAGGGGGCTGGGGAGGCCTCAGAGATTCTCTGGTCCAGTCTCTAGACATTCCAGGGAGGAGGTTGAGGCCAAGGACTTTTAGGTAACTTCTTCAAGGTCACTTGGTTACCCACAAGAATATCCAAGATTCACAGAAGATTCTTTGACTCCAGACACAGAGCTCTTGCTGTTATACTGAGCCAAGCCACCTACCCACAATGCTGCTGGCTGTCTTGGAGCCCCGAGGAGTCTGAGGACCCAGGAAGGGACATGCAGTTCCCTAGGTCCCAATAACTGGAGCTGACAATTATGTTTGCCACATACTTTGAGGGCATCTCTTGTAGGAGCTTTGCCCTAGTCCTGGTCTTGACTGCTGTGCCACTTTGACTAGTTATCATCCCATTATTCACAAGAGGAGACAGAGATTCAGATACATAGGATAGCACAGCTTTAGTCAGAGCTGGGATTTGAACCCAGGCCTCCCTGACTCCAGCTTGTCACCATCTGCTGTGACACAGAGGTCATCATTTCTCTGACTCAGCCTTCTTGGAATACCACCTCCAGGAAACCTGGTCACAAGTTTTTCCAATCACTGTGAGGACCTTCTTCCCACAGCAGAACATCCTTGGAAGGGTTTGCTGGTCCTGGCATCTTCATCAGTAGTCTGGCAGAGTGGACAGAGAGCTGGCATAGGAACCAGGAAGGCCTGGATTCAAGGCCTATCTCGGACACTTGTTAGTTCTGTGACTGTGGGGCAAGTGCCAACCTGTCTCAGCTTTGTCATCTTTATAACAATAAAAAGAGACAGCCATAGCACCTCCTTCTAGGCTTGTCTTGAACGTCATGTATCTGGAGTTAGGAGCAATCTTAAATGCCTTGATTTCCAAGCCTCTCTTTTTACAGATAAGGAGACGGAGACTCCAGAGGTTGAGTGTATGCCCAGGGTCAGATTCTTCCTGACTCCAAGCTCAATGCCCAAACCTTTATGTCACATTGCCTCTTGTCAAATGGGATACATGCCTTGAGCGCTTGTCTACCCAAACACTCGGCAAAGATGTCAGACATCACTGTGGACCCAGCTACAGGGAGGGGTGTCTGTGTGTGGGGGCTAAGACAGCAGCACTGCCCACAGTCGGCCAGAGGTTGGGAGGGTGACTTTGGGGGGCCTCCCCCTCCACACTTTTGCTTGCCTGAAACAGTGACGAATGGGCCTGTTCTTGCCTTGCCCATGGTCAGTCTTCCCCAAACAACAGGCCCCATTTGCAGCCACTAGGCAGGTGGGCTCCGTCTCAGACATAATCAATGAGCTTGTCAAACCTGGCCTCACCTTCTTTGTAATTTTCGGCAGCTCTTCCTTGCCTGTCTGCCTGCCTGCCTCAGATGTCTCTCATCAGCCCACAGCCTCGACAGACTAGCAACAGGATGTCCTTACACCTGTTTTGCTCAAGGCTGGGCCTTGGAGTCCTGGGCCATGTTGGGCCGGCCCTGGCTCATTCACCTGCTCGGCTCGACGCGGATGTCAGAATGTCAGATGATAGCTGTTGCATCTGCAGCTGGTGCCCGAGCATGGTGCCAGTGGCACGCCTTTCCTGTGGCGAGCTTTAATTTGCTCTGCCCTCCCTGAAGAGCCTGCTTGCTTCACCTTGTGGAGGTGGCGGCTGTGGCTGCTGCGGCAGTGGTGAGCCATAGTCAATGTGGAGCTCGGCCCCTTCCAGCATCGCCCAGGGAGGCTGACGCCAGAGGGAGGTGCTCACCAAACAGCCCCGTGGAGGCTGAGGGCAGGAGAGAATTCTCAGCCCCTTCTTGCCCTCCGTGGCCTGCATCATAATTCCTGATGGAGTGGTAGCGAGCACAGAGGGATTTACATGAGGCTGTTTGTACCATACACCAGGGCTGCTCCAAGGGAGCTGTGTGAGGCCTAAATAAGCCATAACCTGCCAAAATATTCATGAGAGACACGACGAGGGTTCTGCCTGCTTTCTGAATGAGGTTGACAATCAAAACAAATGTGGGATGAGGCTACAACTGGATTGTTGACGGTGTTGGGGCTTCAGCCACATTTCTGAAGGGACTGAGCTGGTGAACCAAGCAGACCAGGGGGCAAGCGGGCACCGGGAGCCCAAGCAGAGTCTGGGCCTGGTCTGTCTCTCTGTTCCCTGGGAGTAATAGACACAGTGCCAAAGAGGGAGAGAAGGACCAAAGGTGAGGGGAGAGGGGTAGAGAGAGACAGAGATAGCAAGAAAGGGAGAGGAAAGACAGACAGAGAGAGACAGAGTGACAGAGAAAGAGCCACAGAGAAAGACAGAGGTACAGAGAAAGAGGGAGAGACACGGATGGAGACACAGAAAGAAAAGGAAGAAGAGAGGAAGAAAAAATAAAGGGGAAGGAAGCAAGGATGGAACAAAGAAAGGGAAGGAAGAAATCAATAAACAAGTAATTATTAAGCATCTCCTTGGTGTCAGGAACTGTGTTAAATTCTGGTGATACAAAGTAAAAGCTGTGTACATATATATGCATAGAAACACATGCACACAAACACCAATTAAGAGACTATTTATTCCAATAGTCCAGGTGATAGACTTGAATTAGGATGGTACTTGTGTGAGAGAAAAGAAGGGGATGGACGTAAGGGAAAGAAGGAAAGTAGAGTGACGGAAGGTAGAGGAAGGAAGGAAAAAATGAAAGAAAAAGGAGGAATGAGAAAGGAAGGAAGAAGGAAGAGAAGAAAAAGGAAGGAAGAAAAAAGAAAGAAGAAAGAAAAGGAAGGGAGGGAGGGAGGAAAGGAGGAAGAGAGGGAGTAGGGGAAGGAAGATGGAAGGGATGAAGGAAGGGAGGAGGGAAAAGAGGTGGGAAGGAAGAAAGGAGGGAAGGAAAAAGAAGGAAGGAGGGAAAGGGAGAAAAGGAGGAAGGAAGGAAGGAATCTCAAGGAAGGCAGTGATGTCAATATGTGCGAACATTTCACTTTTTTAAGTGCTCTGTAATATTTATTGCATCTGAAGAAGCATCAGTATTTAGAAGGGAAATGGCAAAACCAAGTTTGTGGGATGTGAGGAGGGGGTCTACCTTGGTTGGGTATTTCTGTCTATCGCTTCTGTTTTCTTTATTATTTAAACAATGGGTGACCTTGGGAAACCTATCAGTGATGTAGGTTTTATCCTGCTTAGATTCTCCCTCAATAATATACAGTCTGCCTGCTTTCATTGCATCTTTAATGAGCAGAAAGCCTTCGGCAGATGTGAGGCCCCGTTGTCCTCAGGTGGGAGGAGCCTGGGCACTGGTGCTAAGGAGGGCCCAGGATGGTCAAGATTTCCCAGCATTCTTAGCACAACTTTTACTTGAAAAATAAGATGTGAAAGAGAATCCTCTTTGCTTCTTCCGTCCCATGGCATTTTGGTGAACATTCATTGTTCCTATTAGTAAGGACAGTCAGAATCATTGGTGGAGAGCTGGAATGTCGGATACCATCTAGCTGAATCACCTCGTTTCACAGCTGAGGGGACTGAGGCCTAGGGGAATGGAAAGGACTTGTACAAGGTCACACATTGAGAAGTTATGTGAATTACTCTGTTCCCCCAGTTTAGTGATTGACCCAAGATAAGCAGCCCCAAATAGGCTTCTGTTACTAGAGTCTCTCCCTGCCTCTTTGGCCGTACCTGGGTGGTCTGGGGGAGGTGCAAAAAGGGAGGAATGAGTCAACTTGTCTTCAGTCTTGCAGCTCTCTGTGTAGGATTTGAGGTGGAGACACAGCCATTGCCCCCAAAGTAGCCCCAAAGTGTCAGGGGCTCTGATAGGTTGTAGGGGGTAAGCCAAAGGGGGCGGGGTGATAAGAGGGGTATGTTAGAGGTGGGGCTCCCAACAACCATCGGGAGAACTTGAATCTGTTTCATAAGTAATTACAAAGGTCATCCATGTAGAAGGAGAGTGCTCTCCCTCTGCCCTCAAACAATTCCTATCAAATGCTTCCCAGTATGATAGTTTATGCTTTAGGTGACTGGATTAAAGTAAGTAGAACCTTCAGCCCTAGTCTTGGCCAGCCAAGCCACCTAACCTATCTAACCCACCTGGGCCATTATGGAAAAGCTTTGGCCAGATGATGGTTGGAGCTGAAAGGGTCAGCCCCAGGGGTTTGCTTTCCAGGGGAGGAGACTTGTGTCCATAGCACCTCGGGAAGACTGTTTACTGAGGGATCAAGGCTCCATGGTCCATTGTGGTGGGAAAAGTGCCTGCTCCATCAGAAGTGAATTCCCAAATGATAGGTCTGATCCTGTTGTCATTCCTTCCTTACTCAAGACCCATCATTTGCTCCCTGGTACTGCTAGGGTGAGATACAAACTCCTTTGTTTTTCATTTCAAAGTCCTTCACAATCAGGTTTCATCGTATCTCTCCTGACTAATTTCCCATTATTTATCCTATCCCATCCCATCCCGTTCCCATCCCATCCCATCCCATCCCATCCTATCCCATCCCATCCCCTCCCATCCCATCCCGTTCCCTCCCCCACATAAGTTTCACCTACACTGCCCCACTCGCTGCTCTTTGCATTAGTATTCCATTGGCCGTGGCTTTGCCTGGCCCTGGCTAGCCTCCATGCCACCTCTGAGAGCCTTGACTCCCTTTGAGGCTGGGCTCAAGTGCCCCCTTCTCCACGAGGCCTTCCCAGGTGGGAGTGCCCCCTCCCCAAATTACTGTGTAGTTATTTATCCCTTAAACAAAATGTTTGCTCCCAGTAGGTAAAATGCTTGATTGCTTTTTATCATATCTCCTAGTTAGCATAGTGCCTGACATACAGTAGGTGCTTAATAAATATTTGTTGGGCAGCTAGGCAGTGCAGTGGATAGAGCACTGGGATTGGAATCGAGAAGACTCATATTCCTGAGTTCGAATCTGGTCTGAGACATTTACTAGCTGTATGACCCTGGAAAGGTCACTTCACCCTGTTTGCCTCAGTTTCCTCATGTGTAAAAAGAGCTGGAGAAGGAAATAGCAAATCGCTCCAGTATCTTTACCAAGAAAACCCCAACCAGGGTCATGAAGAGACTGAAATGACCAAACAGCACCACCACAAAATAAATGCTGGCAAAATTGTATTTAATCACCAAACCTTGAGGTGTTAAATTTAACAAATCGGAGATGGAAAAGACTTTCGGTTATCTAAGCCAACCTTAGATATCCAGACGTATATGATAAGTAAGTTCCAGCTGGTCTGTGAAGGTCTTTAAACATCAAACGGATGGTATTCTACGTCATTTTGGAGGCAACGGGGAGTTTCATGAGGTGAGGTGTGATATGATGAAACCTGTGCTTTGGCGCTGTCAGCGTGGTAGCTGTGTAGATGCCAAATGTGTAAGAGGGGAGGCAGACCATTTGGGAAACTATTATAACTAATAATCAATCTATCTAGGTGAGCAGTTGGTGAATGGGTAGGGAGTAGAAAGGGGTTATATAGGAGAGATGTTGAAGCGCTAGAGAGCAAGGGAGGCTGCTGGCACATTGAGTAGATTGCTGGATGAGATGCACCCAGGATGGGATAAAGGAAACAAAAAAGACACTGAATTTGGTGTCAGAGGGCCTGAGCTTGCGTGCAGCTTGCCGTTTGCTGGCTAAGAGTCCTTGGGCAAGTCACTTAATCACACTGGACTATAAAATGGGGGTACTGAGGGTACAAGAACAAGGATTAAATCATCCCATGTTTCAGGGAGCTTTCATTCTTATGGGTGAGAGAGAACATAGACTCCAAGAAATATGTACAGCATACGTATAAAGTTAATAAATATAAATACAAATAAAAATAAATATACATAATAAATATAAATACAAAGTAGTTTAATACAAAGTAGCTTGTGAGGGAAGACGCTAGCATCGGGGTAGGGGTTGGGAAAGGCTTCATGCACAAAGTGGTTACTGAGTTAGCCTAAGGAAGAGAAGAACTTTATGGTGCCAAGAAAAGAAGAGAGGGAATTCCAGGCTTGGAGATGGGCAGAAGCCTGGGCAAAAGCATGGAGGTGGGAGATGGAAAATACTATGCCTGAGGAACTGAGAGAAGGCCAGTCTATCTAGGTTACAGCATGTGTGTGTGTGTGTGTGTGTTTGAGGCTAGACTGTTGCCTAAGACAAATCATATTACATCCCACCCCCCAACACACACACACACACACACACACACACACACACACACACACAGAGTCTATAGAGAAGGGAGAAGGAAGGGAACAAGCATTGGTTAAGTGCCTACCATGTGCTGAGCATCCTGGTAACTGCTATACAGTCATCTCATTTACTCCTCACCACAGTTCTAGGAGGTAGGTATTATTATTGTCTACCTTTCACAGTTGAGGAAATGGAGGCAAACAGAAGTTAAATGACTTGCCCAAGGTCACACAACTAATAAATGTCTGAGAAATTATAAAACTCGGCTCTGAAGAAGAGATATGTGAATTTCTCTCCTGACTTTCTTTTCAGAAGCGGGGGGCTATGGATGTGGAGCACAGCATAGATTGGTGACTCACTGTCCAGAACCTTTGTTACCTGTATCTACTATCCCCTCACAGACCACCCCACCCTCACAGCTTGGACCCCACTTTCCCATCATCCTACACCTCTCTCTGCCAACTACTGACACTGGCCCTACTGCTGTTTCTCCCCAATGACATTCTATTCATCTCCAGACTCTGGGCATTTGCACTGGCTGTTCCCATGCCTGGAATTCTCTCCCTCCTCATCTCCCACTCCAGGTTTCTCTAATTTCGTAAGTGAGAGAGCTAAAATCCCCGCTCCCCACCCCCCACCCCCATCTCTGAGAAGCCTGTCCTATTCTCCTCAATGCTAGAGCTTTCCCTCTGTGATTTTCTCCAATTTACCAACTAGTTTGTACACAGTTGTTTGCATATTGTTTTCTCCATCAGACCATGAGCTCCTCGAGGGCAGGGACTCTTCTTTGGCTTTCTGTATCCTCAGGGCTCAGCACTGTGTTTGGCACACAGCAGCTGCTTAGTAAACAATTATCGACTTGATTCAATGTCAAGCAATTGAATTCTTCTTTTTCCACCCAAGTGAGTTCAGTCAGGGATTCTTCAGTGCCAACTGTGTATGAGACTCTTTGTTCAGCTTCCTAGCAAACCCATTTAGCTGGTAAGAACTCAATGAACACACAATAAAAGTGCAGCCTCAGAGATCTCCGGTGCCATTCTGCATTTCTGGTGTGCTCCTGAGGCTGGAAGTAGCAGTGACTTGGGCTGACCTCCTGGCTTTGCCACTTCCTGCCTAGATCACCTTGAATAAACTGCCCCTCATCTCTGAGCCTCAAATCTTTCTCTTAAAGAATGAAGAAGGTGGATTCCATGCTCTCTGAGGGACTTTCCAGCTCTAACAAATTAGAAATCTCCATTGAAGGAGTTTATCAATCTAAATTACTTTTATTGACTTCTGATTCCCCTGACCCGGCTGGCCTTGGGGCATGGTCCCTTGTTCTAACCAACTTGTTCAGATAGGGGATGGCAGCAAGAGGTCCTGTCACAGCCTGGTCCCCAAAAGACCTGTAGATCTAGGTGAACTTGGCAGAAGGGGCCTCTGCTCTCCTCAGCCTTTTCTACTTCTCCTTTTGCATGAAGACCATTATGAAAATTAGTAGCTTTAGTCCTGGGCAGCCCTCAGTCTCCCCTGCAAAACAACTCTGAATGATGTTCAGCCCCAGAAATCTGGCTACTGCTTCACAGAGATTACAGCCCCAAAACCTGTGTGCCAAGGATGGGCAGCTGGATGGTGTGTGTGCCATTCACTGCAGATAGATCCATCTGGAGGATTTGTAAGGAGCCAGTGGTCTGTCTTTGTCTAAGGTCAGTGGAAGAGTATGCCAGAGAGAGTGTAGTAGCCTCTGAACCAAGCTGTGGTTTGGGTTTTTCTCATAACTTAGATCAAATGAGACAGAGATAAGACTGACAGGAAAGACAAGATTTTCATGTGGAGGAAAATAAGGTGTACCCAACCTTTTATGGTTCCTTCCTTCCTTCTTTCCTTCCTCCTTCCTTCCTTCCTTCCTTCCTTCCTTCCTTCCTTCCTTCCTTCATTCCTTCCTTCCTTCCTTCATTCCTTCCTTCCTTATATATTCATCCAATCATCTATCCATCCATCCGTCCATCCCTTCTATCCTTCCTTTCTTCCTTCCCTCCTTCCTTCCTTCCTTCCTTCCTTCCTTTCTTTCTTTCTTTCTTTCTTTCTTTCTTTCTTTCTTTCTTTCTTTCTTTCTTTCTTTCTTTTTCTTCCTCCCTTCTCCTTCCTTTTTTTCCTTCATTTCCTTCCTTCCTTCCTCCCTTCCCTTCTGTTCTCCTTTGGAATTGGAATTAGGGTTCAAACTGGGTCCGAATCCTACCTCAGATGTTTAATAGCTATAAGATGCTAGGCAAGTCAATTAGCTTTCCTGGACCTCAGTTTCCTTATGTGGAAAAGGAGAGGGTTGGACTTGACAACCCCCTCTACCCCTTTAATTTCTGAATCTAAAATTTCTACATCTATGTGCACAGGCCCAGAACAACCTGAAGATGGACTGTAGGAGAGTTACCTGCTCTCTGTCCCCATGGTCTCCTGATGGTCCTTGGTAGAGATCTGATTTTCCAAAAGCTTCACCCCTAGAGCCAAAGAGTCATGGAATGTCAGCACTGGAGGGAGCTTGGGTAGGAGCCCAAACCATTGTTTTAGAGGTGAGGAAACTGAATGGAATCTGAAAGGTTTTGACCAAGATGCTCATCCAGGAAATAGTAGAGTCGGGGGAAGGGGTCAAAGCCAAAAGGAACCTTAGCTGTTGATGTGTCTTGTGACAAATAGAAAGTCTGATGCTATGAATATCAATATTCCATAGGAACCTAGAATGTAAGATCTATGAATTAAGGTGATCTGGATGTGGTCAAACAGGAAAGGGAAAGATTAAACATTATAGGTATCAGTAAACTTACACAGATGGGAGTGGGTAAATTTAACTCAGATGATCACTGCAGATGCTACTGCAGGCAAATATCCTTAGAAGAAATGAAGCAGCTCTCATGGTCAACAAAAGGGTGAGAAAAGCAGTACTGGGGTATACTTAAAAATGACAAAATGTTCTCTGTTCAAATCCAAGGCAAGTCCATGCTCTATCCACTGATGCTAAAGAAGCCAGTGTTGCTCATCTCTCTGATGACCCACAGCATCTTCTAGAAATAATACCAGAAAAGATGTCACATCCATCACAGGATACTAGGATGCTAAAGTAGGAAATCAAAAGATAGTCGCAATATTAGGCAAATTTGGCCTTGGAGTACAAAATGAAGCCGGAATTAATAGAGCTTTGGCAAGCTAACTCTCTGGTCACAGAAAAGAAAACACTCTTTTTCAACAACCCAAAAGGCTACTGTACACATGGACATCACCAGATGGTCAATATCGAAATCTGATCAATTATATACTTTGCAGCCAAAGGTGGAGGAGCTCTAGACAGTGAGATAACACAAGACCTGGAGCCAACTGTGGCTCAGATCCTGAGCTTCTTATTGCAAAATTCAGAGTTCAGTTGAAGAAAGCAGGGAAAACCATTGCACTGTAGAAGTTTGACCTAAATAATGTCCCTTATGAATGTGAAGTAGACATGATGAATGGATTTAAGGGATTAGACCTGGCAGATAGAGTGCCTGAAGATACTATGGTCAGAGACCCACACTATTGCAGAGGAGGCAGCAATAAAAACATTCCAAAGGAAAAAGAAGAACAAGAAAGAAAAACGGCTGCTGGTGAGGCTTTCCAAGTAGCTGAGGAAAGAAGCAAAGTGAAAGGTAAGGGAGAAAAGGAAAGATATACCCAACCGAATCCAGAATTCCAGAGAATAGCAAGGGGAGATGAGAGGGTTTTCTTAAATGAGCAATGCAAAGAAGAAGAAAACAATAGATTAGGAAAGGCAAGAGAACTCTTCAAGAAAATTAGAGATATTAAGGGAATGTTTCATACCAAAATGGGCTTAAAGACAAAAGTGGCAGGTGCTTAACAGAAGAAGAGATTAAGAAGAGGTAGCAAGGATGTACAGAAGTTCTATACAAGAAATATCTTGGCATCACTGATAGCCACAATGGTGTGGCTACTGACCTAGAGCTATCCATCCTGGAGAATGAAGGCAAGCGGTCCTTAAGAAACATTGCTAACAACAGGCCTAGCAGAAGTGATGGAATTCCAACTGCACTATTCAAAATCCTAAAAGATGATGCTGTCCAAGTGCTGCCCTCGATATGCCAATAAATTGGGAAAACTCAACAGTGGCAACTGGGTTGGAAAATATTAGTTTATGGCCCAGTGTTAAAGAAGGACAATGCCAAAGAGTGTTCAAATTACCAAACCACTGTGCTCATTTTGCATACCATAAGGTTATGATTAAGAGTCTGCAAGCTAGTCTTCAGCAATATGTGAATTGAGAACTACCAGAAGTGCAGGCTGGGTTTCAAAGGAGAAGAAGAACTAGATAGCAAATTGCCAACATTTTTTGGATTATGAAGAAAGCAAGGGAACTGAAGGAAAAAAATAATCTACTTCTGCATCATTGACTACACTAAAGCCTTTGACTGTCTTCAAAGACATGGGAAGACCAGATCCTCTTACTTGTCTCCTGAGGAACCTGTATGTGAATCAAGAAGCAACAGTTCGAACCAAATATAGAATAACTGATTGGTTTGAGATTGGGAAAAGAATATGACAAGGCCGTATATTGTCACCTCATTTAACTAACCTATATGCATGCAGATAGCATCTTTCTTCATATGTCCTTTATAATTAATTTGGGCATTTATAAAAGTCAAAATGACTTATTTGCTCAAAGTCATTCTTAAAACAATATTGCTTTTACTGTTTTCAATGTTGTCTTGGTTCTGCTCATTTTACTCTTCATTTTTTCATGCAAGTCTTTCCATGTTTTTCTAAGATCACTGAACTCATCATTTCTTATGGCACAGTAGTATTCCACCATAATCATTTACCACAACTTGTTCAGCCATTCCCCAATTGATGGGCATCCCTGCAATGTCCAGTTCTTTGCCATCACAAAGAGAGCTGCTATAAACATTTTATAACATAAAGGTTCTTTTCCCTTTTCTCCAATCATCTTTGGAAACAGACCTAGTAGTGGTATTGCTTGGTCAAAGGCAGTTTAATAACTCTTTGCGCATAATTCCAGATTGCTCTCCAAAATGGTTGTTTCAAATGAAAAATAACTTACATGCAGAGTACATCATGCAAAATGCCAGGCTGGATGAATCAAAAGCCAAAACTAAGTTTGCTGGGAGAAATTACCAACAATCTCAGATATGCGGATGATACCACTCTGATGGCAAAAAGTGATAAATTAAAAAGCCTCTTGATGCGGGTTAAAAAGTAAAGTATACAACAGGCTTGAAGCTTAACATAAAAAAAACAAAACAAAAAAACCACTAAGATCATGGCATCTGGTCCTATCACTTCCTGGCAAACAGAAGAAGAAGAAATGGAAACAGTTTCAGATTTTATATGCCTGCGCTCAAAGATCACTGCAGACAGCGACTACAGCTATGAAGTTAAAAGATGCTCCTTAGAAGGAAATAGCCAATTTGGAGAGCATACTGAAAGCAGAGGCACCACCTTGTTGGCAAAGGGCCTTAGATCAAAGCTCTGGTTTTTCTGATCATAGTGTACGGCTGTGAGAGCTGGACTCTAAGGAAAGCTGAGCGCCGCAGAATCAACAATTCCAAATTGTGGTGCTGGAGAAGACTTTGGGGAACTCCTTGGACAGTAAGGAGATCAAATAGGTCAAAACTTAAAGAAATTAACTCAGACTATCATTGGAAGGACAAATACTAAAACTGAAACTTAAATACTTTGGCCACATAATGAGAAGACGGGACTTGTCAGAAAAGACCCTGATGTTGGGAAAGATTGAAGGCAAAAGGAGAGGGGGATGGCAGAGGATGAGACGGATGGATGGTATCATGGCAACAACGAACATGAACTTGGCCAGGCTGGGAGATGGAGGAGGACAGAAGGGCCTGGCATGCTGCGGTCCATGGGGTCATGAAGAGCCGTACAGAACTGAATGAATGAACAACAAGAACAACATAGACAGGATGGGTCTGAGGAGGATCTGAACCTTAAACTGTGTCTTTCACCTTTCAGAGTGGTCTTTGGATGGGAAAGTGAAGGGACGTGAAGTTATCCTGGGCTCTACGAGTCGGCAAAGTTTGTCTCCCACCCCACTGCACTGCCTCTTCTAACAGGGAAGATGAAGGCACACTGAAGCTCATCAGAAACAACCGCCTAAGGGGGCAAACAAACAAACAACTTAACGAAGAAATGAACATGGCAGAAGAGAGGAATTGTCTGGAATTACACTAACAGATAAATGAGATGGACGATAGAGTGGACAAACTCGGGCCCCTCAAAGCTCTACATTCTGTGTTATTCATATACATATGCACACAGATGTGAGCAGCTAGGTAGCACAGTGGCAAGACCTCGGGACCTCAAGTCAGGATGACCTGAGTTCAAATCCAGCTTCAGACACTAACTAACTGTGTGACTGTGGGCAAGTCGCTAAATCCTATTCACCTCAGTTTCCTCATCTGTCAAATGAGAAGGAAAAGGTGAACCATTCCAGCGCCTTGGCCAAGAGACCCCCAAAGTGGCCACGAGGAGCCAGACACGGCTGAAAAACAGAACAGCAGCGCACGTACATACATGCATATTATGTGTATACAGGCTCGGGTAATGTGCATATATAGTATTTGTGTATATATATATATATGGTTATATATATAGTCTACATGTGTTCATATACATACATAACATGCACACATACATACGTGCACATATCACTATACATGTATCTGAGTACATACAAACACACGTAGATGCTCACATATGAAAACATACACACACAAATCAAAGGTCTGGGTAACATATGTGTGGCAGCCAGGGGGCACCGTAGTGCACGGAGCGCTGGACCTGACGTCAGCAAGACTCCTCTTCATGAATTCAAACCCATCCTCGGACACTTCCTAGCTGTGTGACCCTGAGCAAGTCGCTGAACCACATTGACCTCAGTTTTTCATTTGTAAAATGAACATGGGAAGGAAACCGTAAACCACTCCAGGATCTCTTCTAAGATAATCCCCAATGGGGTCATGAAGAGTTAGGCATGATTGAAAATGAATGAACAACAACAAATGTATGTGTGTGTGTGTGTGTGAGTGTGTGTGTGTGTGTGTGTGTGTGTGTGACACCCGCACATGTATGGATACACACATAAATATATTAATATGTGTATGGCTATGTGTATAAGCGTACCTAGATCTTCAGTTTCCTTAAGCTATCTGAAGAGCAGTGCTTAGCACAGTAGGTTTGCTAGCACACAGCCAATTTAATTTTAATTTAGTATTGTACCAATCAAACTATCAAGGAGTTGCTTTGTAGAACTAGACAAGATAATAAAATATGTTTGGAGAAAGAAAAGGTCCAGAATCTCCTAAGAAAATGAGCCCGAATAAGAGCAGCTCAGCATTACCAAACCTCAAACCACACTGGAAACAAATGATCCTGCAAAGTTTTGGGAGCTAGTTAGGAAATTCAAAGATCAATGGGACCCAACAGACAACACAAGGCCAGAAGCGATGGAATCCAGCTGCATGTTCAGTAAACTGAAGGGCATAAATGACTCAAAGTCTTCCTGACAAGAATTCTTTGGACAACGTGGAGGCAGCTTCACAGAAATTGGATGTAGATCAGAATCTTACGCACATGAAACTGTGTGCTCTAAATGGGTACGACCTTAATGTAAAAGGTTGCATTATAAAAAAAAAAAAAAACATACCTGGAAGAGAATGAAAGAAAATAACATTTATAACTGTGGTTGGGAGAGGATTCTCACCCAAGCAACAGATAGAAATTATAAACACTAAAATAGTTGATTATGATTTTTTAAATTAAAAAATGTTAGTATAAACTAAATTGATGCTAGAAAAAGAAGAGAGGCTGTAATTGGGAGAACTTCTTAAACAAGTTTCTCTGACAAGAGCCTAATATCAAAGGAATATTGAGAATTAAAAAGTATATATAAGAGCCAAAGTCACTTCCCAAAACTTAAGTAGCAAAATCAGTCAGTCAATAACCATTTACTAAGCATATATGCCAGGCATTGTGCTTAGATCTGAAGATACAGATATAAGCAAAAAGAAAGTGAATCCCTGTCTTCAAGGGGCTTACAGTCTAATAGAGAAGATATCACAAAAGGAGGGAGCTCAAAAGGATGAGGCAGTTCCTGCAGGAGCAGGGTGGTAGTGAAGTTCAGAGAATGAGGGTTGGCTGGTTTGGACTATTCCTCAGAATGAGCATTCTGGAAAGAACTCAACATTGGGAAAATGGGCTGCAGAAGCAGAGGAAGGAGCCAGCTTAGTCAAGAGAATAAAGGACTGCTGATGGGGAGATATGGAAATGAACAGTTTTCGGAAGGAGAAATATAAATAATAAAATCATATTAAAATGTTTAAAATCATTAATAATAAAAGAGAGAAAAATCATCACATCTGAGGTTTAATTTCACATTATCAAACTGGCAAAGATGAAAAATAGTGAAAGCCGTCCATGTCGGAGTGTAACTGATGTACTGTTTATGGGTAGTGCTTTGAAATGGTCCAATCACTCTAGGAAAGACACTAATATTATGTGAGAATGAGGCAAATCATTAAACTTTCCATAGCCTTTGATCAGTCTATTATAGTACTAGGCATAAGCCCTGAAAAGGGTAGTGGCAGAAAGAACATTCTTTGCATAACAAAATATTCAAAGAAACTCTCTTTGTAGTAGCCAAAGTCTGAAACCAGAATGGTTGCCCATCCATTAGGGAATGGCTGAGCAAATTGTGGTATAAGAATGTAAAATGATATTATTTGCCTTCAGAAATAATGGATGCCAGGAATTCAGGGAAACCTGATAAGACTTGGTTGAACTGATGAAGAGTTAAGATAGTATAATTAAGAGAACACCATACATAATGATAATAATACATAAGTAATAACTCCAAAAGGCAAGGGAAATTGGGTGAACTATAATGAACACTCTCTGTCCTGGAACGCTGATCATGGACTATTACTTTGTCCTCTCAGTAGAGAAATAAGGACTATAAGAGTAGTATGTGATGGGCAAGCTGTCAGATGTAGACATTAGGCTGTTGATTTTCCTAAAATGTTTTTCTTTGTTATATGGAGGGATGAAGTGGTGGGGAAGGGGGCAGTTAAGAGGAGATGTATATACTTTAAGAATAAAAGGAAACACTAAAACTTTTTTTCAAAGGAAAATGGGGACCTAAAGAATAAATAATTATATTGAAGAAAATGAGATCAATAATACAGCAAACCAAAAAGTGTGGAATGTGATTCTAATCTACATGGGAAATGTTGAGGGCCCAAGATAGAATGAACACTTTGTGAGCATTGAGAAGGTGTTAGATGGGAGAGATGCTATGGAAGCAGAAACAGAAATATGTCATCTGATCAAGTACATCAAAGGAAGGAAAGTGGAGAGTCAAAGATCATACCAAAGTTAGGCACCTGGGAGATAAAACGGATGACATTGTCTTTAGTATAAATTGTCAAGTTTAGAATCTGAGTGGGTTTTGAGGAAAATACTGCAGCTTCAGAACTGGACATGTTCAGTTTTTGATGTCTCTGGGACATAGAGGGTGAAATGTCAAATAGCTAGTTAGTGATGTAGGACTGAAGCTCAGGAGAGAGTCTGGGGCTCAATATATTAAAATGTGAATGATTTGCATAGAGATGATAAATAAATCCATGGAAATTTACAAGGTCAGGGTGAGAGTGAAGAGAGAGAAAACACAAAGGCTAAACTCAGATTGCTGGGTACATTCATTGTTAGGGGGCATAATATAGATGATGAGCCAAAAAAGGAATCTGAAAAGGACTGTTCATACAAGTAGAAGGTGAGCAAGGAGAGAATAGTATCATGAATCTCACAGAGGAGAGAGTATTCAGGAGACGGATGAAGAGTGTCAAATGAAGTACAAATTTTTAAAAGTGAAATGAATTTTTTTAAATTAAAAATATGTAGAGGGGTAATTGACAACAAATGAGGAAAGGATAAAAACATTAAATATAATTACACAATACTCAGATATGTGCCATAAAACTGAATATTTTATATGAAATGGAAGAATATTTGCAAAAAAAATTGCACACCTTCTTCTCCCAATATTAGTCCAATAGAGGTCCCCTTCTCCTGACATGAACTCATACTTATTGTTGGGTCCCTCAGAGAGTTGGTTAATTACTTATTCAATCAGGGCTATAGAGTAACCCTGAGGATACTGGGGTTTGTGGCACTGTTACTCACAAGTTCCAGATAGTGTGCTGCCTACTAATTTCAGTTAGAAAGATTTGTATTAGGTTTTAGGAAAAGTATTTACTAACATGGTTAGGTAAGAGCAATTGTTACCAAATATTCCCTTTGAAAATCTGGAGCTCACTCTCCTACAGCAGTACACATGGAGAGTCTGGGAACCAAGTATGATAAGAATGATGCATAAATATAGAAAACATACATGTCTAAAAGGCAGTAAACTCGTGGATCTTAGTTACTAAGTCTTTTTTTTAGTCTGCAGCCAGAATTCTTCCATGGTGTAAGGGCTCATGCATCTTGAAGCTGCTTCCTTCCCTCAGTGGCAATCCTTCTGTATCTTCTGGGTTTGTCCTCAGTAAGCCATTCTTAACCTCTGGGTCTATTCTCTCTGATCTCAAATGATCATCTATTTGTCCTTGATACACCTTGGCTTGATGCCTTGTTTCCTACTGGCCCCATCTTTTCCAGTGATATTGTCAATAGATGGAGGAAGTAGAAGGATAGATAGATTGATGGAGGATAGATAGATAGATACATAGATAGATGTGTGTGTGTGAGACATACAGAGAGAGAGAGAGAGAGACAGACAGACAGACAGAGACAGAGAGATACAGAGACAGAGAGAGACAGAGACTGAGAGACAGAGACAGACAGAGAGACAGAGACAGAAAGAGACAAAGAGACAGAGGGAGAGACAGAAAGACAGAGAGACAGAGACAGACAGATGGAGAGAGACAGAGAGAAAGATAAAAAGAGACAGAGAGAGACAGAGAAACCAAGAGACAAAGACTGAGACAGAGACAGAGATAGACAGAGAGAAAGAGAGAGAAAGAAAGAGAATGGATTGCTTTACTCCATTGCTGTTTCACTGCTCCTCAACTTGACTGATGATAAAATTTCTCTTGATGTTTAAATCCTTCGGGGGATAGTTATTTTGTTTGCTTAGCAAATCACACTGTTCCCTTTATGAAATTAATTTGATAACAAGATCACAGGGTATAGACAATCTCATTTACACATTTTAAAAACCTAAGCATATCTGTTGATTGATTGAGGTGGGGATCTATACCACCTCTCTTATAATATAAACATACAGATTAGAGACTTAGGAAGTAGAAACTCTCGACCACCCGATATCAGACGAAATTTGTCAAATTATAGGTAAATTCCTGAAGAAAAAGAAAATCCTTATTTTGGATAGTTTTATGAGAGGATTATATCTAACATAATGTTTAATTAGCCCCTATGCTATGTGAACTTTTTTCACAAAAACAGAGACAAGATATCCTATCAGATCTATTCTATTGGCTGAATATAGGTTTCATTCTCAAGTCAGGGAGGAAGTATAGGAATAAAGCTAAACATCAATATCATTAATGGATATTGATGAAAAATATTAAGTAAAATAATAGTACATCATCTATAGCAATGTCTTGAAATACATTCACTATAACAAGTTATATTTATATCAAGAAGTCAATGGCAGTTCATTATTTAGAATACTGTAAATACAATAATTTATAACAACACAATTATAAAAACTGGTTACATTAATGGATTCAGAAAAAAAAGCTGTTGATGAGAAACAGCCTTCTTTTAAGTTAAAAACAATAAGAAGCATAGGAATAAAAAGGATCTTTCCTTAATACGATCAAAAGAATCTCTGTAGAAACAACTACCATTATTTGAAACAGTGAATCACTAAATGCTTCTGCAGTAAGATAAAGTTGAAGCTAGCTTGCCCAAAGACTCCAGTATTATTTAATATAGCACTAGAAATGCCAGTGATAGCAATTAGACCAGAAAGAGAAACTGAAGGAATAAGCGTAGGCAAAGAAGAGGCAAAAATTATCTCTATTTGCAGACAATATGATGGCTTACAGAGAGAACCCTAGAGATTACATGAAAAAATTAATCAAAACAATTAATAGCTTCGCTAAACTAGCAGGATACAAAATCAACCTGCAAAACCATCGGTCTTCTGGAATATTACTAACAAGACAGAGGATGAAGAGAGAGAAAGAGAATTTCCATTCAAAGTCACTATACAATACCTAAAATATCTGGGGGTTAACCTACCAAGACACAGTCAGGACTTACAGAAATTCAGATACAAAATACTCTTTACAGAAATGAAGCAAAGCTCTGATAATGGAAGAAATAGTCATTGTTCATGGCTGAATCAGGCCAATATAACAAAAGTGATGATTCTGCCTAAATTAATTTACAGATTTCATGCTATATCAATCAAACTATCGTGGGATTTCTTTACAGAACTAGACAAAATAATAGCAAAATTCATTTGGAAAACAAAAGGTCAAGAATTTCAAGGGAAATAATGAAAAATGCGAAAACAGAGACCTAGCTAGACCTCACACTCTCCTCCAAGTCAGTAATCATTTACATAATTTGATACTGCTTGAAAAATAGAAAAGTTGATCAGTAGAAAGAATAGAATAAACAAGCCAGATATTGAAGTCAACCAACCCAGAAGTCTGGTGAGAGATAAATTCAACAACAGAAATAATTGGGCAAGGAGCTCCCTATTGAACAAAACACTGCCAGAGAAAATGGAAATATTTATGAAAGAAAATGAATTTAAACCAATATGTTATAGTCCATACAACAATCAACTTCCAATGAATGAAGGAAAAGCACTTATTAAATTCTTCCTGTGTGCTAACACTGTGCTGAGCACCGGAGATAGAAATTCTAGGAAGCCAGTCAATCACTAACCTCGGGGAGCTTACATTCTTTTTTTTTTAATTTAAATTTATTTATTTAACATATTTGGTTTTCAGCATTGATTTTCACAACAGTTTGAATTACAAATTTTCTCCCCATTTCTACCCTCCCCCCCACTCCAAGATGGCATATATTCTGGTTGCCCTGTTCCCCAGTCAGCCCTCCCCTCTATCACCCCCCTCCCCTCTCATCCCCCTTTCCCTTCCTTTCTTGTAGGGCAAGATAAATTTCTATGCCCCATTGCCTGTGTATCTTATTTTTAGTTGCATGCAAAAACTTTTTTTTTTTGTTTTTGAACATCTGTTTTTAAAACTTTGAGTTCCAAATTCTCTCCCCTCTTCCCTTCCCACCCACCCTCCCTAAGAAGTTGAGCAATTCAACCTAGGCCACACGTGTATCATTATGTATAACCCTTCCACAATACTCATGTTGTGAAAGGCTAACTACATTTTGCTCCTTCCCAACCCCTCCCGCTTTATTGAATTTTCTCCCTTGACCATGTCCCCTTTCCAAAGTGTTTGTTTTGATTACCTCCACCCCCATCTGCCCTCCCCTCCATCATCCCCCCCTTTTATTTTTTTTTTATCTTCCTCCCTCTTCTTTCCTGTGGGGTAAGATACCCAACTGAGTATGTATGGTATTCCCTCCTCAGGCCAAATCTGATGAGAGCAAGGTTCACTCATTCCCCCCTCACCTGCCCACTCCCCTCCTCCCACAGAATGGCTTCCTCTTGCCACCTTTATGCGAGATAATCCACCCCATTCTGTCTCTTGCTATCTCCCTCTCTCAGTATGTTGCTCTCTCATCCCTTAATTTCATTTTATTTCTTTTAGATATCTTCCCTTCATCTTCAACTCACCCTGTGTCTGCTCTCTCTCTTTTACATATATATATATATATATATATATATATATATATACACATGTATATATATAAACACACACATATATATACACATACATACACATACATACATATACACATAGATATATACATACATACACATTCACTTATATATATACATAAATATATATATATATATATGTATATGCGTATTCCCTTCAACTACCCTAATACTGAGGTCTCATGAATCATACACATCATCTTTCCATGTAGGAATGTAAACAAAACAGTTCAACTTTAGTAAGTCCCTTGCAATTTCTGTTTCTTGATTACCTTTTCATGCTTCTCTTGATTCTTGTGTTTGAAAGTCAAATTTTCTATTCAGTTCTGGTCTTTTCACTGAGAAAGCTTGAAAGTCCTCTATTTTATTGAAAATCCATATTTTGCCTTGGAGCATGATACTCAGTTTTGCTGGGTAGGTGATTCTAGGTTTTAATCCTAGCTCCATTGACCTCCAGAATATTGTATTTCAGGCCTTTCGATCTCTTAATGTAGAAGCTGCTAGATCTTGGGTTATTCTGATTGGGTTTCCACAATACTCAAATTGTTTCTTTCTGGCTGCTTGCAGTATTTTCTCCTTGATCTGGGAGCTCTGGAATTTGGCGACAATGTTCCTAGGAGATTTCTTTTTGGGATCTATTTGAGGAGGCAATCGATGAATTCTTTCAATTTCTATTTTGCCCTGTGGCTCTAGAATATCAGGGCAGTTCTCCTTGATAATTTCTTGAAAGATGGTATCTAGGCTCTTTTTTTGATCATGGCTTTCAGGTAGTCCAATAATTTTTAAATTATCTCTCCTGGATCTATTTTCCAGGTCAGTGGTTTTTCCAAGGAGATATTTCACATTGTCTTCCATTTTTTCATTCCTTTGGTTCTGTTTGATAATATCCTGATTTCTCATAAAGTCACTAGCTTCCACTTGCTCCAATCTAATTTTTAAAGTAGTATTTTCTTCAGTGGTCTTTTGGACCTCTTTTTCCATTTGTCTAATTCTGCCTTTCAAGGCATTCTTCTCCTCATTGGCTTTTTGGAGCTCTTTTGCCATTTGAGTTAGTCTGTTTTTTGAGGTGTTGTTTTCTTCAGTGTATTTTTCAGTATATTTTTGGGTCTCCTTTAGCAAGTCATTGACTTGTTTTTCATGGTTTTCTCGCATCCTTCTCATTTCTCTTCCCAATTTTTCCTCTACTTCTCTAACTTGCTTTTCCAAAACCTTTTTGAACTCTTCTATGGCCTGGTGCCAGTTCATGTTTTTCTTGGAGGCTTTTGTTGTAGGCTCTATGACTTTGTTGTCTTCTTTAGGCTGTATGTTTTGGTCTTCTTTGTCACCAAAGAAAGAATGCAAAGTCTGAGACTGAATCTGTATGTGCTTTCGCTGCCTGGCCATATTCCCAACCAACTAACTTGACCCTTGAGTTTTTCAGTGGGGTATGACTGCTTGTAGACTAACGAGTTCTATGTTCCACGTTCAGGGGGGAGGTGCCAGCTCTGTCATAGCAGCACTACTGCTTCCCCAAGAACCCCCAGCCTGGGCTGGACTTAGATCTTCAACAGGCTGTGCACTCCTGCTCTGATCTGCCACTTAATTCCTCCCACCAGGTGGGCCTGGGGCCAGAAGCAGCAGCAACTGTAGCTGCCCCACCTCCGCTGCCCCTGGGGCTGGAAGCGAACCGCGAACTCCTTCCACTCCCACAGCTTTTCCCACTAACCTTCTCCGCAGTCTTTGGTGTTTGTGGGTCGAGGAGTCTGGTAACTGCTGCAGCTCACATATTCAGGGCGCTCGGGGCCCCATCCGACTGACTCCAAGTTTGGTTGCTCCACGCCGCTCAGGCTGGGCTCTGCTCCACTCCGTTCCCAGCTCCCAGCTCCCAGCTCCCAGCTCCCAGCTCCATGTGGAATGCTCCTCACCCAGAGACCATCCAAGCTGTCCTGGGCTGGAGCCCTGCTTCCCTCTGCTGTTCTGTGGGCTCTGCCGTTCTAGAATTGGTTCAGAGCCATTTTTTATAGGTTTTTGGAGGGACTCGGTATGGAGCTCACTGTAGTCCCTGCTTACCAGCCGCCACCTTGGCCGGGGAGCTTATATTCCAATATGCAAAAACAATACATCCTGGGAGAGGGGAGCGGGGGCATGACCGGGAGACTTGGAAATGGTAAGGAATGGGCATGATGGGGTCGCTAAATGCAAAATATGGAGAAAGCTTAGCGGCTGGTGGATAAGTGAATAGGTGGCTAAATGGATATATGACCTTAATGTCAAAAAACAAATCATTAAAACATCATCACTATTATCCTCAACAAAAACATTCCTAAAATAGAATATGAGGAAAAGAAATTAAATAAGAGAGGGTCATTGGAGGATCTTCACAAATGCCCAGAAGGAAATTCAGAGGGAAACACAAAGAGAACAACTTTTAAAGCAACAGTGAATTTATTAGATACTTTTAAAAAGCAAGATGTACAGAATAGAGATTGTGGGATTCACATATGATCTCTTTTTCTGTTACAAATTGTATATAAAAATTCTCTTTCTGTTTATCTCCCTCCCTCCCTTTCTTTCTCTCTCCCTCCCTCTCTCTCTCTCTCTCTCTCTCTCTCTCTCTCTCTCTCTCTCTCTCACACACACACACACACACACACACACACACACACGCACCCCCCCCCACACACACATAGTCTTTCTCTCTTTGTCTCTCTGTCTCTCTGTATCTCTCTGTCTCTTTTTGTCTGTCCATCTCTTTTGGTAAATTTTGAATTAAAAATATTTTAAATGATAACATGAGATAGCTTTCTAATTTGTAAGACCACAGAAACAAAATAGTTTTTTTCTTTGCTTTTAATGAATTTTTGTTAATGTTATTTTCACACCACCTGTATTTAACCCTTTATTCCATTAGGGGTTAAGTGACTTTCCAAGGGTCATACAACTAGTAAGTGTCTGAGGCCAGATTTGAACTCAGAAGATGAGTTTTCCCGACTTCAGGCCTGGCACTCTATCCACTGTGCCACCTAGTTAGGCAATGTCTTGTATATGGCAGCTCAATGTTTCCCTTGCCTGTTGACAAACACATCTCTTCTACTTCCCTTTTTTAATGAGAGCCCTAAAGCATTGTAAACCAACTACTAAAAAGAATGGCCAGTGAGAGATGTTCACCTATTAATCTGTAGATTTTCAAAGTCACCACCATAAATCGACAGTCATTGTCTAGTCCAAAGTCATTCCCTAATTAATTTCTCTGAGAAAATTCAGACCAATGACCCTTCTCTGCCTGATCACATAAAGGTCTTTTTGTATAAATGCAACCATAGGGCTTAATTGATGTTTACATGTCTGGGGTGCTTTGGGGTTCATTTAGATGGCAAGGCCCATAATTTCCTGATTCAGCTCCTGTGCCCAAATCCCTGAAGAGATGGTTCAGAGAAATTTCCAAGAAGATTTGACCTACTTTCCTCCTGTTCTCGTCTGTATTAAATAAAGCCGTATGCACAGAGATGCCACCAAGATGCAAAGAGTACTTTTTCAGGTGCTAACTTTTCTGGGTCAAGCCAGGGTAAGTTCACTGAAATCTTATAGGTATGGAGACTGTCCATGTGGCGATCCTGCTGCTCCAGCACCATCAGGTGAGCATCCATATTGAGATGGGTTTTTTTTTCCCCAATGGAGTTTGCCTGGATATCACCATATTTTCTTGCCTAACACATAGTAGGTGCTTAAAAATGTTTCTTGACTGATTGGCTGACTGTTCCACTTAATAAACAGCATGCATTGGTGAAAGGGTGGGCTGGCACTAGACATGCTTACTTGAGGTGACTGAGAACCTCAAAACCAATTGGCTCCCATCAGCTGCTGGCTGCTGCTCCCAGAGCAGCCAAGATTTTGCTGGGGCTTGTGTCAGAGCCAATGGCTATGAAACTGATTCATTTCTTCTTTGTCTCTTCTCAAGTTCAACCGAAGTATCACCTCCTCTGTGAAGCCTTCCCTGATTTCCCTTGTCAGGTGAATCTTACTGGCTGTATGATGATGGGCAGGTGAGTAAAGCTTCCCAGGTCTCAGTTTTTTCATCTGTTAAACAAAGAGGTTGTCCTAGACCAGGGTTTGAAACCCATTTGTTATGTCATGGATTGCTTTGACCATCTGGGGAAACTCAAGGACCCCTGCTCAGAAGAGATTCATTTTATTAGAAAATTGAAGGGAGTGCTAAATTTCAGTTACAAGTTAGAGAATAAACATCTATTTTTCCATCCATGTTCATGAAACCCCAGAAACCTCTTCATGGACTCCTTGGGGGTCCACAGATGGCAGATTAGCAGTCCCTGGCAAATGGACTCAGAGGGTTCTTATTTGGAGCCTTTGCTCTGGGATGCTATGAATGGCTTTCTCCCTTGGCTCTCCTAGAGCAGTGTGTACTTTCTATTTCATTTCTGCGTTTATTAAGCATCTACTCTAGGTCAGACCCAGTATTACTAACCCAGTGTGCTCATCATTCCATGTTTCGTAGTGTTATTCTGAGTAGGAATCTCACCCTCCTTCAGCACTAGAGAAAGCATTGTTTTTTTCCTTTTAAATGAGGGAGTTCGAAGAGAAAATCTCTATGATCCTATCTGTCACTAATGTCCAAGCATCACTTAAAATTGTTTCCCATGAAACAGAACCTCTAAAGCCTGGATAAACACTGCCCATCCCTACAAAAGACGGCATTTTAGCAAAATATAAGGTATCCATTTGTTCTTCAGAGTTCATGCCTCTGCACTTGAAGCACTCTATTCATCCTCCCAGTCCTTCCTTGCAGAGCCAAAATGGCAGAGATGGAGGAGGAACTTATTTAAAAATTAAAAAAAATAACCATGGCAGAGGAAGAGTTGGAGAAAGAGGAGGAGGAGGAATCTCCCATTCCAACTTCCTTAGTTTATAGATTATGAACCTGAGGCCCAAAGAAGGAAAAGAACTTGCCCATCATCACACAAACAAGTGCTGGTTGGTGGGGGGGGGAACCTGGGGAGAGAAGCAGTGCTTTGTGTCTGCTAGATCACATCAGCTCCACCTCTGTCCAGAGGCAGCTAGACCTCTACAATCTATTTGGTGGTTGTTTTTGGTTGTTGCAAATTTGCTATGGCTTTCTAAGTCAATTGTCATGGATCAGCAAATCAGGAGGATCTTAACCTATACTTTGCCTATATTTATGCCCTTAATTTATTTCTCTTGCCTTATTTAACTTGTTGGATTTCTAGAAAATGTCAAATAACACACATAAAAGGATCATCCTTGCTTTGTTCCTATATTTTATGGGGAAAGCTTCTAATGTTTCCTCATTGAAAATAATAGCTTTTGGTTTCAGATAGTTTCAATCATATGAAATTTCATCATATTAAAATAGCTCTCCTGTATCTATACATATATATATATATATATAAACTATATATAGTTTATAGGTAGTTCAACAATTTTAAATAATAAATATAAGTACCTGTGTAAAAAATAAAATATATATATTGTTTTTAACATGGATAATTATGTATATATACATATATAATAGAGACAGAGAGAAGAGAGATGGAGAAAGGAAAGAGAGAGAGAATGAGTAAGAGAGAGAAAGGGAGAGAGAGAAAGGGAGAGAGAGAGAGAGAGAGTAGAGACAGAGAGAGACAGGGACAGAGACAGAGAGAGAGGAGAGAAGAGAGAGACAGAGAGAGATGGAGAGAGAGAAGAGAGCATAAATGTATTTGCTACTTTGTTAAAAGCTTTTTTCTCTATCTCCTGACCCAGAGTCACGTATTTTTGTTTTGAACATGTGTAATTATGGTAATTGTTTCCAATTGTTGAAATATCCCTGCATCCCTGCTATGAATCTTGCTTGATAATTATGCATAATTTTGAGAATATATTGTCCTAGTATTTTTCCTTAGATTTTATTCAAATTTTTAAATAAATATTCATCAGTGATATTGGCCACTAGTTTCCTTTATTTTTTCTCCCTTCCCTAGTTTGGAGATCAGGATTCCATTTGTCTTATTCTCACAGTTTGTGACAGTGCTTTCTTTCTCAATTCTTAGGAGTAATTCTTTGGCCCAGGTATTAATTGTTCCTTAATCATCAGATGCAACTCTCCTGTATATCCTGCTCATCAGGGTTGTTTCTCCATCTTTCCAGCTCTGTTCCCACCAATGGGGGTTCTTTTAGAGCAAGGTCCATTTCATTTTATGAGATTGGTTTCCCATCTCTCTATCAAATTCTATTAACTAGGGCATTCCATTTTTGCAGGTGATACATCATTTATTTTAAATTCTCAGCTTTGCTGGCATATAATTGTGTTTAGTGAATCCTTATTAAGTGTTTTTATTTTTCCTCTGTTCTCAGAGATTTCACCTTTGTTTTTTAAATGGCACCCCCATCCTTTTTTCAAATCCTGCCTTTCAAAAACTGACCTGCTAAAAAGATACCTTTACATTCAAGTGCAAACAGCTGATAAGGTTTCAATATCTTTCCAAAGGAAATTTTCCTTTGAGTGTCTAAAGAAATAATTTATAATGATTTATATACTAAGGCATTAACTGGAGGTTGATGTGGGAGATATTTTGGGGGTAAGAAACTTTCCCTCAACTGTCCAAAGCCACTGACTTCTCCTATGTATATGGCTATCCCTGAGTTGAGTAACACACATGGAGATTCAGTTGGTCTTCTGGGGATGGAGCTGAGCCTGGGGTGCCCTCGTCCCTACTATCCCTGCTCCTGGCAAAGATGCCTCCAGGTTCCTCAGCTGGTGTCATGCTGGTCTCCTTGATGGCTGCCCAGCAGGCCACCTCCCAGTTCTGGAATTACTCCATTACCAATAATGGGAATTTCTGCCTCTTGTCCTGAGCATCGAATGGAAAAATCCAGCCTTTTGTGTGCAACTTGTTTTTGCTTCATTATTCAGAGAGTCTTTAGGCTTATACTCAACCCAGTTAACCACATTAACATATTTAAATCACAATTAATTGGAAAATTACAGTAAGGTGTAAAGTGGGAATCATTTCTTTTAAATGAGCACTCCATGCTTGTTGGTGCAGTTGGGACCGTTTGTTCCTTGCCAGGAAACCGGCAAACATTAGAACCCACAAGCCAGCTCCCCCCACATGTGAGCCTAACCATGCGTACTAGTCTACACACGGGTGAGTCCAGGAGCTCAAAGACCTGGGAGGCCCAAGCAAAGCCTGGAAGCACATACTTGGTCCTAGAATTAGGCCTGGAGAAGCCTTGGGTGCCATCTTCTGACAGATGAAGAAACTGAGGTCCAGAAAGTCTAAGGCACTTCACCGAAGTCCATTTGTTATTAAATACCATAAGCAATGCTGAATGAAGATCTTCGGATGTCACATCCAATGTTTCCTTTTCTCTACGCTTCCTTGGACACTATTTCATAGAAGAGAAATTAGCTACAAAAGTATTTTTCCTACCAACAAAGTATTATGGCATCAGTTCTCCTTAGCATGGTCATTGCTGGGGATAGTATTGCTATCACTGTCATCATTATCATAATAGTTATTATTCTGCTCGGTTGCAGGTGGGGCCATCATCAGTACATGAGAAGTACAGGAAGTTGGTCCTCAGGTTAGTATAAGGCAGAATTCCCTTCCTGTCACAGGTCTCCTAAATGGGAACAGGCTGTCTCAAGAACTAGGCAACTCTCCTCTAAAGGCCACAAGACCTCTTGTCCAAGCCAACCACTTGTTGAAGACCCTGTAGAGATAATTGTTCAGACATGGGCTGGACTAAGCACCTCTGGGTCTCTTTCAGTTCTGAGATCCTATGAATTCAGTTAGAAAAACCCTCTTTTAAGAAACTTTGTGGAGCACAGATGCCGGGGAGAAATTCAAGGAATGGATAGGAGTGTTTCTATGTCATCGGGAGTTTATAGTCTTATTTGCAATCCCAGGGGACCAAACATGCGCGTGCTCACACACACTGACACACAGACACACAGACACACACACACACACACACACATGACAGTTGCATAAGACGTGAACCAAGTGCCACAAAAGAGCTGAGGAAGAAAGAAGAAATTTGAGCTAGGAGGGAAAAGACAGGCTGATCTTCAATTCTATCTGAGAAACTCAGAGACAGCAGAGCCATAGATTTCAGACAGACCCCTGATGCGATATTCCATGGGATAAGCCCAGTTGTGAAAAATGGTTTGCGAAAATGGCTGTAAACCATAATTTTATGTACCAATAGAGGAAAATGCTGGGCTTCAGTTTCCCCATCTGTCCAAGGAGAAGATTGTCCTCCATGATCTTCAAGGATCCTCCTAGCGCCAAATACTGATTAAACCTATTTGGGCACCAAATACACCCATATCTGCAAACTAACACCTCTCCACAGAACCCACAGAACTACAGGATTTTCCTCAGAGTTGGAGGGACCTCAACAGCTGCCCACTGTGACCCATACGCAGATAACTATGGTTACTATGGCACAGCAGATTCGTGCATCAAGCCTCTGCTGGAGGACACCAGGAAGAAGGAACTCATCCCTCCTAGACCAGCCCAGGCCACTTCTTGATAGGTCTCCTTTTTATGAGGAAGCCTCTCCTAACATGGAGCCAAATTCTGTTTCTCCTCTTCCTTTCCCTGTTTTCTCTTTGTTCTGTCCTCTGAAGTCAAAGAGGATGAGGTCATTTCCTCTCCATGACAGTGCTTTAGATACCTGAGGACAGCTCACAGGTGTCTCCTGAGTCTTTTCATCTCCAGATTCAATATTCCCAGTTCCTTTGGCCCAATTCCAATGGAACAAATGCAAGGTTCTCCCCACACAGAAAACAAATGCATTGGCCTAAGGTCCTTAACCCTTTTCTGTTTTTTTGATAAAGCTTAAAGACACCTTCTCAATCATGTTTTTAAATGGATAAAATAAAATACTTGGAATTATAAGGAATTATATCAAAATCCAGTTATCTAAATGTAAAGCAATAACAAAACAAAGTCATGGACCCCATTGGGATCAGAGGCCCTGTATTACCCTCATAGTTTTTCCTAGTCACCTGTGAGTGAGGCTTAGAGCTTTTCCCAGTGGGGCAGGGGGAATCTAGGTAGTCTTGAAGCCTCTCCATTTTCTCTCAACTTGGAAGCACCTTCACAGCCTCAGTCCACCTTTACTGAGAGCCTGCTCTGGGGGCTGCTTTGGCTCTGGCACTGTCGGGTATCAGATACATAAATCAGGATCTTACCTAGTTGAAGACATGTTGTAATCAGGGCTAGTGCAGGACAGGGCCTGCTGAGGACAGGAGGCTCCATGGAGCAAGAAGGAGTTGGTAAGGAGTCTGCAAGGTACCCGGAGTGGGGTCTGCCTGTGTAATTCTGTGACCGGCTGGTGTATTAGGACTCGATGCAGGCAGTAACGTCTGGGCAGGCTATCCCTGGGAATGGCAAGGTGGCTGAGTGCAGAGGTTAAACTCCAGAAAAGCCTCTTGCTGAAAACTGTGGGATAAATAACACTTAGGAGAGAAGGAGAGAATGGTCCGAAGGTCGGAAAGATAAAGGCCAAACACCATTCCATTCTCACAGATTGGAAAATGGGATCTGTTCCTTTTTCAGACTTGCCCATGCAGGGCCTAACACAGGGCTCACAAGTGCAGGAACACCACCTCTGTATTAACAACAGTGGGCTCTTCCACACAATTATTGGGTAATGAATATTAGTTCCTTTTTCATAAAAAAGATGCTAACCTAAATAACCTCTCTATTGCAATACACGATATACGTATGAAGGAGGTACAAACAAAATGCTGGGCGATGTCTTGGAAAGAAAGATTGTTGAATCGGAGGGAACTCTGTGGAAGAAGTGGTCCACGAGCTCATCTTTCAAAGCGAGCAAGGGACTTAATAGATGAAGAGGGTGACAGAGGACCTTCCAGGCACAGGGATGAGAGGGAGACAGAACAGGGCCAGTAGAAAGGGGACAGAGGGTGACGTGCTTATTTGGGGAGCTGAAGAATCCCAGAGAGAAAGCCGGAGGGAGAGCCAGGCCAGGGCCCGCTGGACGACTTTGGATGTTGCTTGGTTACTATAGCGACAGTAACAGTAATAATTGGAGGGAGAGGATTGATAGACATTTCCTGATCAAACATGAACGTACCAAAAACGTGTGAAGACGCTTCTGGCACAAAATTCTGGAGCTGCCATGAAGGCCTATCTCAGCTTGTGTCAGCAGGCCTACTCAGTGCAGATTTAATATTCAGTGAGGTCCTCAGATCGTGCTGATTATCATTGTTTGAAATTGACTTCAGGTGCCTGGACAAGCCCAGCAATCTCCAGCTGAAGGTCAGCAGGTAGGGGAAACTGTCCCAGTGGGATCATGGGATGGGACCCACTGCCCAGGTGGAGTTTAGGCTCTGGTCATGAGCGAAGGCAGCTGAGCCAGGCCCTCACTCCCAGGCTTGCTGCTGGGGCTCTCATTCCGTTAGGGTCCAGGGGATACAGGCCGCAGCCGATTTCTCATTCTCTTTCCCGTTTTCACTACTAAGACATCTCTGTTTTCCTCCCTCGATCGCCCCTCCCAAATCTCTCCTGCTGTAGGCTTTCTACATTCTGGGCCACCTGCTGCTCATGTCTGTGTACTGACTCCTCCTTGGTGATGGAGGAAAGAGATCGATATTAAACTCGGGGCTCCATGTACCCCATGAGCTTCCCTGGAAGCCAGCTTCTCAGCTCACAGGCAAAGACAGATGCAGAGAGAGGAGATAATGCGGGAACTAATGAAATCCCCCTGCAGTTTTCACTCAGAGTGTGTGTGTGTGTGTGCGCGCGTGTGTGTGTGTGTGCGCGCGCACGCGCACGTGCGCGTGTGCTTGCACGTGGGCTCAGGGAAGTAAGGAGGCAGGCCTGTTGTGTGGGGTGGTGGCTGCCACAAGATACACAGCTCTTGTGTGTAACCTTCCCTGGAGGCTCACATGAGCCACAGGGAGAAGAAGGCAGCACCCTGAGGACTCCCTGCTCTAAGCTTCTCACTTAATAGAAGAATGAATGGAAGACCAAAGAGCAAAGGACTGGCCCAAGGTCTTTTGGGCCAGGACTGGGACAAGAGCCCTGGTTTCTGGGCTCTTCAGCACAGTGTGCTTTCCAGGACATTGTCGAAAGCACCCTGGATGGTGGCTCGTCTTTTCTGATGAGACGGAGGGAGCTCCCTGTTGACAATCAAAGCCAACCGTTGAGAGAGAGCTGGCAGGAAGTCTCTGGGTTAGAGAGTGAGTCCCTCACTTGCCGCTCATATACCATAGGATCCTAGATTTGGATCAGAAGGGGCCCTTAGGAGCCACTGAGTCCAGCCCCCTCCTTTACAGATGGGGAAACGAAGGCTCCTCCATGGCCACACAGGTAATAAAATGAGGCAGCATCTGAACCCAGACCCTTGACCATGATCCCATTGCATGAGACTGCCTTTCTCTGAGGATACAGAGGAGATACTGATATAGTTTTCCTCCTTCCTTCCATCCATCCTTTAAAACCAATGAAATAATCACCTCCATCATGAAGCCTTCCCTGATTTCCTCATTGAGAATGTTCTTTCCTTTCACAACACACAGAGTTTTTGGACCCTTTTCTAAGTGGTTACTATTGAGTACCATGTATTGTGCTCTCTGTATTGGGGTCTCTGTCCTCTCTTAGACTATGTGCTTCATGAGGGTGGGGAGGTTCATCCACCTTTCTCAGCCTGGGTCATTGGGCTCTGCCTTTGGGATGGGGAAGGGCAGACCACCTTTGTTGAAGGACTGAAGGAGTGAATGGGAGGTCAGCAAAGTGAAAAGCCAAACAAGCAAGATGGAACTTGCTAGAGGGAAGGCTGCAGATGTAGAGCAAAGACGCTGCTGCCAACTTCAGAGCCTCTGTAAAAGAAAGGAAGGGGGGATGTCTCTCTGCTTCCTTCTAACTTTCTTAATCTCTCTCAGAACAAATTTCCAGAGTGTGTCACAGGCTGCCCTGAATGAGGGTTTTGTTTCAGGATCTAGTCTGAGAGAGGGGGGAGGGGCTTGGTGTCAGTTGAGGAAATGCCAGTGATTCTGAACCCCATCTTGCTCTTCTCTGCAGCACCACATTTCCTTGTTCCTCTCAATTACATCTGACAGGATAATCATTCGTGCCAGGTGACCGAGGCTGAACAGGTGGCCACAATTTCAAGGAAATCCAGACTAGGTTTCTGATGGCTTCCCTAGTGGAGGTTTGATTCAAAGCTGACACAGCCTCTGAGAAGACTTTAAAATGGTGGGCTCAGCATTTCCACATGAAACCAAGAGAAGGAGCATGCTCAGAGTCTTCTACAAATGGAAGGCTTCCTTTCTCCCTTTCCTACTGGTCACTGGACTCATCCTTTCCTAATTGCCCTTCCTAGCCATTGGTGGAGGCTCAGAGTCCAGGATGGACAAGGAGTGTCCCAGCCCACAAAGCCCCAGGAATCTGTGCTGGAAGCAGGTGCCACCAGGCATTTCTGGGGTAGGAGGTACAAACCACTACCCTAGATGGGAATATGTAAGAACAGAACTGTCCGCAGACTCTATCTGAGAGCCTCCAATTTGAACTCATTATCCCTGCTAATTAGATATTAACATCTACTGTTTATTGACTGTTCAAGTACCACAAGGCCTGTCAGGGGCCTCTAAATTCAGTGCCCTCAAAATCTGGAGCTCTGGGACAAACACCCTATTGATCCACCCTAGTAACTCTTCTGCTAGGACACAGTTTTGTTTCTCAGCTATATTTTCTTTTCAAAGCACACGAAGATTTGATTGGGTGACAGCTAAACATGCTGTTGTTATTCATTTATTTCAACCATGTTCAATTGTTTGTGATCCTATTTGGGTTATTTTTTGGCAGAGATACTGGAGTGGTTTGCCATTTCTTTCTCCGGCTCATTTTACATATGAGGAAACTGAGGCAAACAGGGTTAAGTGACTTATCCAGAGTCACACAGCTAAGTGTCTGAAGTCAGATTTGAATTCAGGTCTTCTTGACTCCAGAACTGACGCTCTATCCACTGAACCACATAGTTCCCTTTAGCTAAACATGTTGTAATACAATTAAGGGACAGGAGTGTTCCTGTGCCATGAGGAATGATGGATAGGATTTTCTTTTTCCTTCCTTCCCTTTCTTTCCTTTTGTAAATTTGGGAATAAGCTAAAGAAACTTGATAGAGTGGAAAGAATGCTGAACTTGGAAGCTTAGGATCTGAGTTTGAATCCTATTTGTGCCATTTACTACCTTTGTGATCTTGGAGAAGTCACTTAACTTCTTTGAGACTCAGTTTCTTCATCTGTAAAAGGAGAGAATTGGACTAGATACTTTGCAAGTTCCTTTCTAAATCTCATTCTCTGGTTCTACAATAGATGCAGGGTGAAATCTAGGGAAGCAGGAAGATAATGTTCCCAGTGACTAGAGAAATGTAAATATCAAATTAGTAGAAGCTCAAGCATTTGAAAGTGAATGAGGTATAATTGTAATGATTCAGGGTAGTCCCAGTAAAGACCTGAGATCACATAATAGATTGGCAGTTTCATGTGCAATTATATTTTATTATACTGTGTTATGTTCCATAAATTAAAAATAAGAGAAATTTTTTTAAAAGACCATCAGGGATTGAGAGCTAGGAAGGGTCCTTCATTCTACAAATGAGGAAATCGACACCCAGGGACCTTACATGACTTAGTATCAGAGATAGCTCCCGAATCTACCCTTTTCTCCTCTTTTCAGAAGTGGGGGACCAGGCAGGTGGAACATTGCATACACTGACAGATTGTTAGTTTTGCTGAACAGCTTTTTTTTCCTTTTTCTTGTTTAAAATCCTGGTTACAAGGGATGGCTCATTGGGTAGGGGTACATTTGGCAGTAGAAGTCACCTAAAACCAAATGATAGAACTAAAAATAAATTTTTTTTAAAGCCCATTACCCTTCAAGGAAAATTTTGAGAATCTGCTTGGTCATCTAGTGTGTGTCAGCGTAATTTTTGAGATGTTTAGGAACCAAGATCAAAGCAGCTACAAATAGTTCCAAAAGGATATCTCTTTGGAATCAGCCTAGGTGGAGTTTAGGGAAAAAAATAATTTATGTAGTGCTTACTGTGCCAGGTGCTGTGGTGAGCACTTTGCAATTATTACCTCCGTTGATCTTTGTGGGGTGACATCAGCAACTTGACATGAGGTTGACATTCCTAAACCCTTTACAAGCATTGCAGATGATTCCAGTTCTTCCTAAACCACCGAAGTTTCTGTCTCACCCACAACAAAGGTGATTAACTAACCTTTGCAAGTTCACAAGGTGAAAGGATCTCAGAAAAGAGGTGAAAGGATCTTTAGAAACCAGTGAACAAAAACGTATTAAGTACCTATTATGTGTCAGGCACTGTGCTAAACACTGGTGAATCGAAAAGAGACAAAATACAGTCACTTCCCTTTGGGATCTCACAATCTAATAGGGGAGACAACAGAGAAACACGTATGTGCAAACAAGCTCTGTACAGGACAAAGAAGATATTTAACAGAGGGAAGGCACTAGAATTATGGAGGGTAGGGGAAGGATTCCTAAAGAAGGTGGAATTTTAATTAGGAGTTGAAGGAAGTCAGGGAAGCCAGGAGGCAGAAAGGAGGAGGGAGGGGTTCCCATTGGGGACAGTAAGAGAGAATCCTGGGAGCCAAGAGATCGAGTTTCCTGTTTGTGGAGCAATAAAGAGGCCAATTTCACTGAATTGAAAAACTTGTGTTGGGGAGTAAGGTGTAAGAAGACTGGAAAGGTAGGAGGGGGCTAGGTTATATTGCTGTTATTGTTTAGTCATTCGGTATCTGACTGTTTGTGACCCCAATACTATCCAGAGGGTTTTCTTGGCAAAGACATTGGAGTGGTTTGCCGTTTCCTTCTCCAGTGCATTAAGGCAAACAGAGGTTAAGTGACTTGCCCAGGGTCCCCTAGCTAGTGAGTGTGTGAGGTCAAATTTGAACTCAGGTCTTCCTGACTCCAGGCACAGTGTTCTATCCACTGAGCCATCTAGCTGCCTTCTGGGCTAGGTTATAATGGAATTTAAATGCCAACCATAGGTTCTTGCTTTGCTCCTGGAGGCAATCAGGAACTATTGGAGTTTATTGAGTAGGGTGTGTGTGTGACATGGTCACTTTACAACAATTATTTTGGTAACTCAATGGAGGATGGACTGGAGTGCAGAAAGACAGGAGGCAGGCAAACCTACCCCCACCCCAGCAGCTACTGCAATAGTGCAGGTGTGAGGTGATGGGGACAGTGTCAGAGAAGAGAAGGGGGCATATTAGAGGCGTACTCTACCGTCGAAATCTGTAAGAGGCTGAAAAGGTGAAATCAAGAGATGTGGCAGAGGTGAAATCTAGGAGAGATACTGCAAAGGTGAAATTGGAGAGATGTTGCAGAGGTGAAATTGAGGAGAGATGTTGCAGAGGTGAAATCAACAAGAGATGCTGCAGAGGTGAAATCTATGAGAGATACTGCAAAGGTGAAATTGCAAGAGATGTTGCAGACATGAAATCAACAAGGCCTGGCAGCAGTTTGGATGTGGGGAGGAAGCTAAGAATAGAGTGAGGAGCCCAGGCTGACGCCTAGTCCATGCCTTCATTTTATAGATGAAGACGTTGAGGTTGGCCCAAGGTTACACAAGTAGAAAATGATGAAGCTGGGAGTCGAACCCAGTACCTCTGTCTCTTGATCCCAAGTATGAGGTGTCTAATACACTAACAGGAAGCTCCCACTTCAGATGCAGGAATAAGACTGTCTGTCCAAGCCCCACTCATTAAATGGCAAAGGATTGGAATGTCCCCACATAGCAAACATTTATTTTTACAGAAATGAAGAGATCCTACTGTGGGGACTTTTAAGTGAATGTCTTTCCTCACATTTCCCAATTGGATAACCAGCTTCACTTAGCAGTGGTGTTTGTAATGATGAAGAGAGGGTACGATTGAATAGGGCCTTTTCTGGGCTGTGAATAAAATATTTACAATGGGAAATTTGGACTGAATCAGCCTGGCCTCCATACACTTGCTTATGGATTGTCAGAGTCCTGGATTCATGGTTTTGTTTCTATAATTTTTAACCAAGATGATGTGACCGTGTCTGCCATGCACACATGGAGACATATTTTCAAGACACAATCTACAGTGGGCAAACAAGAGAGTCTGTCACCCAAGGCATATACAAGATAAAGAATGAAAAAAGAAATAGTCATGACAATCTAAGGCAGTAGTGAGCCAGAAATAATCTTTGAGGAGAAAGAAAATATCAGAGGATCTTCATTAACACGGGGCTGGGTGGTGGTGGGGTGGGTGATGGGGATAGGGGAGGGGAGCTGGGCTACCATGAGACAGAACCATGCTAAGACCATGGCTCACTGCCAAGAGCAAACTGAGAAAAAGCCCATCTTCAGGGAATTATGGTGTGAGGTGGAAAAACAGTGTTTGATGTGGCCCCCAGATGCAGACATCAAGAAATACTTCTCTGGGACTGGTAAAAGACCAGCTCTTCTTCACTCCACCTCTATTCACATGCACAGAGCTCTCTCTCTCTCTCTCTCTCTCTCTCTCTTTCTCTCTGTCTCTCTCTCTCTCTCTCTGTCTCTCTCTCTCTCTCTGGAAAACAACAATTTCTGAGCCTTTATGATTTCACTGAAGAATGCAAAATGTTTGCTTGAAAGGAGAAAAACACCAGTTTCTTTTGGTTTCTGTTTTAAGCATTTTTATGTTTCTCCGGCTAGAGTGATGTCCCCCATGAATGCCATTGGGCCCGTTGTGGCAGAGGAGGTGAGGAATGTTGGGAGGGGCCCTGGGAGCAGCCTGGAGAGAAAATGTGAGTGTGACTATGCCTATACATACATATCTAATGACCTCAAAATGGCAATGACTGGCGGAATTCAGTCCAAGAATACGAATATTGTTGAAGGGGCCAAAACAACAACAATAACCACAAAACCAGAATTTTGTATCAGAGTTCTGGGTCCTAGAGCCCATCTCTTTCATTTACATCCTGGGTGATTATGGGCAAGGTCCTTCCCCTCTTTGAGCCACAATTTCTCCATCTGTAAAACGAGGGTCTTGCTCTAAGTCAGGGGTTCTTAACCTTCTTGTAGGTACTGGGCTCCTTTGGTAGTCTGGGAAAGCCTGTGGCCTTCTTCTCAGAATCATGTTTTTAAATGCAGAAAATAAAATATAGTAGGTTAACAAAGGAAACTCTATGGAAATAGTTATCCATATTGTAAAGAACCACAATAGCAGTAATTTTGTGGTCCCCGAGTTCAGATCCCCCTGGTCTAGGTGGCCCCTTGTATCATTGGCCACGTAACCCAGAAAGAAGGGCTTGGTGGTTGAATTGGAGGAAAAGACAGCATCGGAGCCACTTTATTCCTGGAGCTGGTCAGAGGAAATGGCCAAGTGCACTCCATCCATCACTAGTGTTTTTTCTCACTGGTGGTTTTCCTGAAACCAGCGGGTTGCTTGAGAAGCGGCTATGGTTTAATGGAATCCAGCCTTTATGGAAACAAAACCCAACAAGCCAGACCCCGACAGTGCCTGTGCACATGATCTGGGAGCGCGGCGGCTGGGCCAGGCATTGTTCCTCTGGCAGCCCCTTCCTGCATGCCTCTGATTCGTCCCCACGCCAAGCTCGAGATGAAGTGCACGCAGAGGCCCCTAATGGTTATGGAGGAGCCTGCAGCGCCGGCTTATTGCTGCTCGCGCGTTACCGTGGGTAATGTCTCCCGCTGTGCAGAGATGCTCGCACAAGGCAGGTTAATTAAACCTTAATTTGAATCTCCCGGCTTATATGGGTCTGGCCTGAAAATTATTCCACGCGGCTCTCTGCCTTTGTGTGCCTTAGCAAAGCAGGGAGAGGTGAGGGACTGGTCCCACCTTCCTGAGCCTAGAAATTAGCTGGACCTGATTGTGAAGACTTTTAAGAAGATGAGGGACGATGCCGCAGCAAAGTGAGTTCATTCTGGGATGCCTTTGTTCTCGGCCATTGTTTTGGTGTGATGGTGATTTCTGGCTACATTAAATGAGCTCACTTAGCTTTAGCATCCCCCTCAGAGACCCCCCATGCATGCTGCCTAGGTCAAAGTGGCATCTAATATCAGGGAGAATGTTGTTCCATTCAAACCAACAGTTTGGAGAGTGGCCAATCTACCCGTGTACCACAAAACATCTGCATGTTTGGAAACCTCCATGTTATTGAATTTTTCATTTTTTTTCTTTCATCTCTGTGTTTGGCAGAGCATAACAACAGGATGGAACCTCTCCTCTTCCCCCCTTCCTCTCCCTGTTTCCTTCCTCATATAGCCGCACAAACTCATAGTGTAAGATCCAGATGTTAACATGTGTTTTCTTTTTTGTCTTTGCAGTTGTAAAGTATGGCCCCTGATTTATTCACTGGGGCACATTAGCATCAGGCTATTAAAGATGCCCATTTGGTTCTTCCAATTACCTGGGATTCAGCCTCTATCTGCTTCTGGTTAGCACAATCTGGACTCTGGGTTTGTAAAGGGTTAGTGAATCCCCTGTCTCCGGGGGTTTCCATTTTGTTGTGAGTGACAGGAATGAGTGCTGACAATGATCATGGCAAACAAATTTAGGGACTTCTTTTGGGGAAAGAAAAGTGTGGTCCGTTTCCCTCCTGAGTCCTGGCATTGCATGATTCACATGACATGATAGGTTTGTGATGCTTGGACTTGAGTAAAGAGTCATGATTATTGGTTAAACTCCATCCTCCATTCCTATCAGGAGGTCATGTGAGAAAATGGTCCCCAAACAAGCAATCTGGTGATCTTTGGTGGCATGGTGATCTTTGTGAGCCAGAAAGTCTGTAGAGTTCTCTGAGCAGCAGCTAGGACAGCTAAGACAGTAGCCAAGAGAAGTTGGTGATCTGGTCCTGTACCTCTGCTCAAAATCCTTCTGTGGCTCCCTATTACTTACTGGGGAAAATTTAAGCTCTTTAGCCAGGTACTCTTAACTCTTCCCAACATGATTCTATCTTACCTTTGAAGCCTCTTAGTTGTCTAGTCATTTTTTAGTCATGTCCAGTTCTTTGTGACCTCATTTGGGATTTTCTTGGCAGAGACACTGGAGGTGTTTGCCATTTCCTTCTCCAGCTTATTTTACAGATGAGGAAACTGAGGCAAACAGAGTGAAGTAACTTGCCCAGGGTCACCCAGCTAGGAAGTGTCTGAGGCCAGATTTGAACTCAGGAAGATGAGTCTTCCTGATTCCAGGCCTGGTGATCTATGCACTATGGCACCACCTAGCTGCTCATTTGCAGCCTTGTCTCCTATTAATAACTGTCCTTCATGTCTTCCACATTATGGTCCAAAAGGTCAGCTCTGTTTCCAAAACACTCCTCGAGCCTTCCCACATCTGTGTTTTTGTTTATGAAATTACCTGGAAAGCTGTCTTTTACAGTGCTTGTCACCAGTCCTTTAAAGCAGGTTCTGAAAGATTGTGAACGTTTAAATTTGTTTATAATTGTACTTCAATATAATTCGTTTACTTAACAATCCCATGAATTTTAGGGAGTGGGGTGATAGAGGGGAGGGCTGACTGGGGAACAGGGCAACCAGAATATATGCCATCTTGGAGTGGGGGGGAGGGTAGAAATGGGGAGAAAATGTGTAATTCAAACTCTTGTGAAAATCAATGCTGAAAACTAAATATGTTAGATAAATAAATTTAAATTAAAAAAACACAAAAAATGCTATTCTGAGAAAGGATTTCTATAGGCTTCCTCAGACCACCAAATGAGTCCCCTCCAAAGAGGGAGCACCTGCTTCAAAAGCCAAGAAGTCGTAGAGACTGATGCCTCCCTGCCAAAAAATCACATGGCATTTAGTTTTGTTGTCCCCAACAAACTCCCATCAATTGGACAAACACTGATTAAGGACCCACCATGATCCAGGAACTGCAGAAACTCAGACACATGCTTACATTTCTGTTCTCAAAGCATTTGCAGTTCTATGTGAAGGATACAACACAAGCACATGCACATGCACACACACAGTATGATACATTTTGATGATGAAGAGCTTTAGGCACTAGGGAGATTCAATAGATTCAAGGTTCAGTTTCAGGAGAAAGGGACCCTAGAGTGTGGCCTTAAAGGAAGCTAAGGTTTCTCAGAGCTGGATGGAGTTCATTCCAAGTAAGGGCAGAGCCTAGGCAAAGACACTGATAGGGGAGTGGACAGGATCCTTTGGGGACCAGGTCATCATCTATTCTGCCTAGAATGTCCAAGCACAGCTGCTCTTTATCTAGGGACCGTTAGTGCTCTCACCATGTAACATTCTGCATTGACAATCAAGCAAGCATTTACTAAGCACCTACTATGTGACTGGTCCTGTTGCAGGGACTAGGAAAACATGTACACAAATGTATATACATATCTATATCTATATCTATATCTATCTATATATCTATATATATATATCTATATATATATATATCTATGTATATATATATATATATATATATATATATGATAAAAATGAAGTAAATGCAAGGGGAGGTATTATTCTCTGTTCTGGGGTCTCATGTCTCAACTTGATTCAGATCCAGAGGGAACGGAGTCTGTTTAAACTTTATCTTTCCCCTCTTGCTTTACCCAGTCCCACATACAGATCTCTGTGCAGAGTGAGCCCGAAGCATACAGAGATTGGATGGATGCTCATTTTGGCATTGAAAGCCCCTCAAAGTCTGGCTCCAGTCTACTTTTGGAGACCTCTGGCATGTGATTTGCCTCCATTCACTCTATTTTTCTGCCACACTATGATACCAGCTACTCCACAAATTCAACATTCCACCTTGCACAGGCTTCCCACCATGCCTTCAAAATATACCCCTCTTCACCACCACTTCTGAGAATCTGAGCTTCCTTCAGGGATCATTCTTGTGCTACTTTCTGTGGGAAGCATTTTCTTTTCTTTTTTAACAGTTTTTAAATTGTATTTGACCAGAACACAAATACAAAATAGAGAAAAGAAACTAAAACATATAATAAGCATAAATGTAAAGTAAGACAGAATAAAAACGTCATGTGCATAGCAGAACATAGGTGAGAATTCAAAATTTGTAACAATAAATTTTCATTTCATGAAAGCCTGTATGATAAATAATATACCTCTTATTGAGAATTGCCTATCTTTTCTTTGCTTCCTTGTGTTTTCTTTTGTCCTCTGCTGTGCACTTTTTTAACTTTGTTCTTTTTCCCCTCCCCCCAAGCACCCAGAAGACTGCAGTGTAATTTAGATTTTTCATGATATATACATACACATACAGATATATACATACACTTATACATATATATGCGTATGTAGACATATACTTTCCCAGACATACTCTGCTCCTAATCCTTGTTTTTAAGTTTATACATATTTTTTGTCTCCTATCCTTCCTGCCTCCTCTACTTTATTTCTATCTGCTACATCAGCCTCCCATTACTTGCCTACCCCGTTCCTCCACCAACCACCCTGCCCCCCTGTTAATCGCCTTCCCCCCTCTAAGGATCCCTCCCCTATCCTCCCAATCCCATTAATCTAAAGACCCCTTACCTATTCCCTCATTCTCCCCTCTAAAAATCCCTCCCTTGTCCTAATCCCTCCCTTGCCCTCTCCCCCCTCACTATATTCCTATCATTTTATTTCTTCTAAATTTAGAATACTTTTATACTCTTCTAAATATATATGTATTGTTCCCTCTTAAACCCATTCCTGATAAAAGTAGGTTACCAGAATTACCAGCCCTCCTCCCCCATCTAAATCCTCTGTATCCTTTCCTTCCTCTTGTACCTCTTTTATATAAAAGTTACTCTTTTTAGTTATTTCTAAATGGTTTTACTTTTTAAATTCATATCGTAGTCAGGTTTATCACCCTCTTTCTTATGAGCTCAACGATTATTAATAAGAATCTTTAGACATATATTTTACATTTTATGTTATATAAAAAGTAAACAGTCTGTCCTTATGAATCCCTTATAGTCAGTCTTTGATATGTACCTTAAGTTTATCTTGGTTCTTGTATGTCAAATCTGCTATTAAGTTGAGGATTTTTTTAACAAAGTCTTGAAAGTCTGTGGGTTTGTCAAATGTCCATTTTTTCATTCAAGATAATACTTAAATTTGAAAGATATGATATTTGTGACAAGAGCCCCAGGTCTTTTGCTCTTCGATACAGTGTGTTCCAAGACCTGCGGTCCTTTAGTGTCTCTGCTGCTAGGTCTTGTGTAATTCTAGTTGTGGAACTCTCATATTTAAATTGTTTTAATCTTTATCTTTTAATATTTTATCTTTGAGCTGTGGGTTTCAGAATTTGACTATGATATTCCTAGGAGTTTTCCTCACAGAATCTCTTTTAAGTGGTGTTCGGTGAATTTTTTCTATTTCTACTTCCCTCCCTTGTCCCAATGCTTCAGGACAATTTTTTTTATTGTTTCTTGTATTATTGTATCTAGATTATTTTTTGATCATAACTTTCAGTTAGTTGAATTATTTTTATATTTTCTTTTCTTGATCTATTCTCCAAATCTGTTGTTTTTCTTTTGTTTCACTTTCTCTTCTATGTTTCATTATTCATGTTTTGTTTCATTATTTCTTGGTTTCTTATAATTTCGCTGGCTTCACTTTGCCCAATTCTCATTTTCAAGGTGTCATTTTCCTCCTTGAGATTCTGGATCTCCTTTTCTAATTGGTTGAGTCTTTTCATAACCTTCTTGTTTTTCTTGGATTCTTTTTCTTTTTCTTCCTATTTTTTCCTCCATTTTTGTCATTTGATTTTTAAAGTCTTTTTAAAGATCTTCTATAAATTGTTTTTGGGCAAGTGACCATTTCATGTTGCTTCTGGGGGGTTTCTTTACTTCAATATCCTCCTCTGAAGATGAACACCACTCATCTCTATTCCCATAACAGGTTTCTGTGGTTGGATTCTTTCTCCTTTGCCTGTGCATTTTTTTTTGCATGTGGTAATAACTTGATTTTTGTAGTCACCTCTAGCCGGGAAGCCCTTTCTGATACATTTATGCATCCATGTTCTCTCTCTCCAAAAAGAGTGTTCTGTATTTTCTCACTGGCACACATCGTCTTATCCCAGCAGAATGTAAGATTGAGGGTAGGGACTGTCTTCCTGGCTTTCATTTGTATGCCCATTATTTAAAACAGAGCCTAGCACACAGAAAGCACTTAAGAATGTTCTATCTATCCATCCATCTATCCCTTCCATGTTATGATGTAGAATCCCTTCCAGAAACAACACCACAATCCCCACCACAACAACATTGCTTCACCTCTAGGTATTCTGTCACCAGGTTCTGTAAATAATGCCTTGTTACTGGACTTCTCTGACTCTGGAAGACAGAATGAGGCTGACAACTTTTCACAACTCTGTCTCACTTAAGTCCAATTTATGTGGAGGTCAAGACATCACTCTGTGATGTCACTGGTCCTCTGAAAATGAAGTACGAAGGACAAACACCACCAGTTACCATAGAGCAATAGGGAGGGGAAGGGCCATGGGCCATGACATTTTGTAGTGGTATCACTGACCCAGGAGGAGGCATTGTGCCTAGGAGACAGTAAGAGTCATGGGAGGGATCTCAAAATAATGGGACCCCAAGGTCTCCATGGGGTTGGTCAAGCTCAGGCTAGTCAAGGGGATTTCCTGTTCCATCAGGGAATCTTCTGCCTACTTTATAAAAGGACAGCAAGAGTGTCACATGTCTTGTGGGTTTTTTTGTACTCCTTTAACAAATTCCTGCCTCATCCCCTCTTTTGCTTGTCCCTTACTTTCTTTGATTACCTCAAATCAGCCGGGAATGGTGAGCGATTGGTCAGGAACAGCCAGACTATGCTCTCTCAAATCCTGACACACAGAACTTAATTGGTAGTAAAATGGATCCTTCTTTAAGCATTTAAAGAGACTATTTCCCTTTTACTTTGTGTCCCCAAAGTTCAACAAAGGGTCTGGCACTTGATAAATATTTTGCTTTAGATTGAAATGAATTGAATTAAAAATCATTTTGCCATGGACTGCTAAAGATGAGGGTGATATATTATGATAGCCCTGGGAAGGCCTTTGTCAAAAAGAGAAAGACAGAGAGAGAGAGAGAGAGAGAGAGAGAGAGAGAGAGAGAGAGAGAGAGAGATTCAGAGAGAGAGAGAGAGAGAGAGAGAGAGAGAGAGAGAGAGAGAGAGAGAGAGAGAGAGAGAGAGAGAGAGAGAGAGAGAGAGAGAGAGAGAGAGAGAGAGAGAGAGAGAGAGAGAGGGAGAGAGAGACAGAGAGAGAGACAGAGAGACAGAGAGAGACAGAGAGAGAGAGTAAGAGAGACAGTCACAGAGATAGACAGAGATAGAGAGAGAGATGGATGGGTGAGTAGACAGACAGACAAAGACAGACAGAGATAGAAAGAAAGTCTGCTGATCATCTCCAGGGTAAGGGTGCACAGAAGGGTTTACCTATGTTCTCTTGATACTCTGTCCTCTAGGAGGTACTAAATTGTGTTTTCTCCCTTTTTGTACTAAATTGTGTTTTCTCCCTGTTTTGTTTTCCATTATGTTTTGGAAGCTGACAGGAGATATTATTTAGGATGTTTGTGTTTAGCTTTGCCTTTTTCCTTTGCTCTCTCTCTGTCTCTGTCTCTCTCTGTCTCTCCTCTCTCTGTCTCTCCTCTCTCTGTCTCTCCTCTCTCTGTCTCATCTCTCTCTGTCTCTCCTCTCTCTGTCTCTCCTCTCTCTGTCTCTCCTCTCTCTCTCTCTCTGTCTCTCTCTCTCTCTCTCTCTCTCTCTCTCTCTCTCTCTCTCTCTCTCTCTCTCCCCCCGTCCCTCCCTCCCTCCCTCTCCATCTCTTCCTTTCTTGCTTCCTTTCTCCCCAGTTACATGGACTTTTTGTAGAGGATGATATTTATAGTAAAGATAACTAACCCCCATATTTAAAATATTGGTCTTCTTGGCAGGTCACTAAAGAAGCTTGAAAAGATGGACAGCCTTAAAGCCCATGTATGGTACAAACTGATGGCCATTCATTTATTTTTTTTCCCTTTGTAGCAGAGCATATAAATATTTTACCAAACAATAAACTCCATTTTATGGAAGTGTGCTAGGTATTTGGAATGAAGCTAGGAGCTCTCTATTTTTCTGAAACGTGGGAAAAAGTCCCTAAGAGGCTGCCTGGCATAGCACATGGCACGCAGGTCTTGGGGTGTATGTTCTTCTGCTTCTGCCACACCAACTGTGTCACCTAGGGCAAGTCACTTCTCCTTTCTGATGCAGTTACTTCATAGGCATTGTAATGCAAATTGAATGTGGAACTCGAAATTATGTAAACACTGGGGTGATAGTATACGTTTGTGTGTTTTGTTGCCACTGGATTTTGTGTGTCCTTGTGGGTCTGTCTAGATGGGTCTCACAGGGAGGCATCTAGAGATTTCTGCGAGTCTCCTCTACTCATCTTTCTCCAAGACAGACTTTGACTCCTTACTGAAGAGGAAGCAGGAGGTTGGGGCCAAAGGCCCCAATTCTGTTCTCATTTGAGGAAAGGTATTGGACTAGAGTAATGTCTATAGACTTCCCTAAATATTGTTAGTCTTGGGGAATAATGTTTATGCTTAAGCTGAGCTCCTGATTGCTATTTCTTAACAAAGAAGGGGTGTCCCCAAGGAATATATCAAAGGCTTGACTCCCCCCCCCCATGCCAGGTTCATAAAGACTACATATAGCTAATAGCAAATAAGCCCATTCATCAGTGAGTGATACTAACAGAAACTACCATTGACGCGGTACTTGGTATGTGCCAGGCACTCTGCCAAATGCTTTACAATTCTCGTCTTATTTGGTCCTCACCACAACCCTGGGAGGTAGGTGCTATCATTATCCCTATTTTCCAAAAGGGAAAACTGAAGCCAACAGAGGTTCAGTGACTTGGCCAGGATCCTACAGCTAGTATGCGTCTGAGGCCAGATTTGAATTGAGGTCTTCCTGACTCAAAGTCAAGCACTCTAACAACTGCACCTGCTAAAGTATAAAGATAAGAATATACCAGATAATGCCAAGGTGAATGAGCTCTCTCACCAGGAGAGATATGTCAGCTCAACTAAAATGGCTCCAGCTCTTATGGAACAGGAAATCCCCAAAGTCTCTAATGTGGTGAGCTGTTGATGGGAAACATGATCAAGGTGCTAGCTCCTCTGCATTTTGGCTTCTTCCTGGTATCTTTCTCTCCCTGCAGGGATCTGAGGAGAACCTGGAACAACTCATCTTCTGTCTCAAAGCTGGAAGCCAGATTCCAGTATTTCTCTTCTTTCTCAAGCTCTCACCAACTTTGCCCCTTATAGGCATGAAGGCTCCACTAATGAGGAGAGTCTTGTGCAAATGGGCTTTGAGTCTGGAGTTACATTTATAAAGTGTTCTTATGCTAGCTGTGGCAAACATTAATGTATACGTAAAACCAGTTTCTATTATTTCCATATATGCCTGTATTCAAAGAGGCAACCAGGTACAGTAGAGAAGTGCAGGGACATTTTCTACTACTGACACATATTTTCTGGGTAACTATGACTGAGTCTTTGTATCTCTCAGTGCCTGCAATATGCATTGGTGGAGGAAGTCTTCATGTTAGGAGGTTCACAGACTGATGAAAGCATAAGGATAGAACAAGGAAAGAGGTTCCACAATCTACTCAGAATAACATAGAGAACTCCAGACAAAAACAGGCAAGTGTCACAGAACATCCGCCCTGTTACCTTGAGCAAATGTAATGCTTTGGGGGGGATGGAAGGCAATCTGACAAGAAAGACTTGGTGTTTTATCTTAGCCTTAATTTGTTCTCAGAAGATTATACCAGTATTTGTGTATTTGATGCTGTCTAATGGGGAAGAGTTTAGTACAATTTTTGCACAGACCTCTGGGAAAGGTGCTCCTTTTACCTTTGCCAGTTCTGGGAGACAGAACCATTTCACAGCCCAGGACTCAGTTGGAGGTCCGTTTTTTACATTGCCACATGACAATCTCTCTGTCTCTCTCTGTCTCTCTGTCTCTGTCTCTGTCTCTGTCTCTCTCTCTCTCTCTCTCTCTCTCTCTCTTTTTATCTCTGTCTCTGTCTCTCTGTTTCTCTGTCTCATTTCTCTCTCTCTCCCCACCTCACCTCCCCCTCTCCCTCCTTCCCTTTCTCCCTCCCCCCTCCCTCTTCTCTTCTCTTCTCTTCTCTTCTCTTCTCTTCTCTCTCTCTCTCTCTCTCTCTCTCTCTCTCTCTCTCTCTCTCAGTCCAGTCCTTTATCAATGAAGACTGTTCCTGGATTATGAAGGTAACTTCCTGAGTTTGTCATTTTCACGCAGTTGCTGACAAAACGCAGGCCACCTCCAGGAAGACAAGGATGTGAGGTTCTGATATAGCCTTCACCATTTAAAGCTTTTACTAACTAGTTGGAGCTTTGCTTTTTAGAAAGTAGAGGATTGTCTCTGTAGACTTGGCTGAGTTCAACTTCAGGATGGATTTGTCCAGGGAGAAAATGACAACTCACCGCACTGGCCTCAGTAGATTCTTGGCCAGATAGTCTGCCCTATCATGAGTGGACAGCCCCAAAGGCCCCTGAAGCTGTTCCTTATGGCTGGGTTTGTGCAGGATGGAGCCCACACTCTGCAGGAAGGTTAATGTGCTCACAGCCACTGAGCTGGGACTTGAGGAGAGACAGACAGAACTTTAGGGATTCTGCTTTCTTTTTGTTCCATCACTCTGCTCTCTTCACTCCCACTCAGTGCAGCATAGCTAATGACTACTCTTATAGTAGCCCACTGACCTTCCTTCAGGGACTGGAGACTGTGGAAAGTTGTTTTGCTATTAAAATTTTAAAAATACACATGGAGAGAAACAAATGACTTCTCTGCTTATCAGTTAGGTCAAAGAACACTCAAATCCTCCCATTGGACTTGGTATTAAGTAAGCAGACCTCTCTCTTCACCTTTCCCAGTTCATTATCAGAGGTTAATCCACTCCAGAGTCATGACAGAAAGAACACAAGGTAGATGAGAAGGGCAGACTCACTCAGTGCCCCCCACATCTGCCTTGAGTACCTCATTAAAGCTCTTCTTAGACAATATGGTGCTAAAGGATTCTGGGGGATTTCTTAGAAGTCAGGGACTTTCCTTTTTTTGGTTTTTTTAACATCTAGATATGGAATTGAATTTTTTATTTTAGTCAGATACTTTTGATCTGACAAATATTTATTAAGCTTTTATTAAGAGGCTATGTGGCACATTAGATTGAGGGATTATCTTGGAATCAAGGATGCCTGTTTTCAAGTTTTATCTCAGACACACATAGGCTGGGAGACCCTGGGCAAATCAGTTAACTTCTCAGTGTCCCAGGCAGTGCTCTAGATTGCAAGTTAGATAAGACTGAATCGGTGTAGGGATTCTCCATGCCAGGTAGTTCCCCACATCAAAGAAAGCACATGTCCAGACCAGCCTCCTCTAGTTCTGAGAAAAGACAGACAAACAAATATATCACAGTGGAAAAGATGAGGAAATTGCCTAGGGATATAGATTTATTTATTTTTCAAAAGAGCAACATGGCAGACTGTCACAGGGTTTGGAGTGATTGTTCCAGCTCAGTTGAGCTGTGGACATGACACACAGGAGAAATCTTAGGGTGGCTCCTACAAACACAGTGTCCTCAGGCTTGTCTAAGAAGAGCAGCCTGTATTTGGGAAGGAGAAGCCAAGTGCACATGTGTGTATGCCCATGCATGTGTATTATTGCGCATGTAAATGCATGTGCCAGTTCATTAACACAGCAGCATTACTGAGGTCTCTGAGGCTGAGCCTGTGTGGCCTGCCCTCCTGGCTGGCAAGGGAATGCCACTGGTAGCAGAGGTGGAGATTGGAGAGCTCACAACTTACTGATGAAATGAGAAGGGTTGGCATTGCCAACAGACAAGAGCCAAGTAGATTACTGCCAGGGAACCAAAATATTACAAAAAATGTTTTCAAGCCAAATAATTTATTCTCATCTAAATTAAATTCCTGCTCTCTCCTTCTGATATAAAACAACAATGATGAGCATATAACGGTGATGGGAGTTTGTTTGCCTTTTCTAAGCTGCAGTTAGGAGCTTTGAGGCCTCTATGTACCAGAGCAAAGCTATGGCTGCATTTCAGCCAGGGGTCTTCTGTGGGAGGCTGAGAAAGGCAGGTCTTTATCATAAGGCCCATTGGACTAAAAGACATTAAGGTTTTTCTTGCTTCATCTTTTTAGGAGGGTCCAAGTTCTCAATGTTGGTCAAAATGAAAGCCATCAGAGGAAGATTCCTCATGAGAAAAAAAATGGGAAGACAATGCCCATTTCCTTAAGCCTGACTTCAATGTGAAAGATTGAGGAAAGAGGAGGAAGGAAAATATTCTCATCTCAATGTTTTGTCTCAGAAGGGTTTCTGAGTGGAAAATTCACCTGGGGTATGGGAGGGGGTCAGCAAAGGACCAGAAGAAATGGCCAGACTGCAATTTTTGGCTTTATTAACTCATTCATAATTAGCCCATAGATTAGATACAATTTAGCTGGAGCCATATGGACTAATATAGTGCTGAGTTACCCCCTGCACAGGGGACAGTCTGTCACAAGAAAGGCAGACAAGCTCAGAGCAAATAGCTGCCCACCTGGAATGCAAGGGCAAATAATAGCTGGGTAGGCTGTGCCAGCAGAAACCCCATTTTTAAGATTTTATAGATTAGTCACCAAAACAGAATCACTGTGAGTCAAAATTACCTTGACCTGTTAGGTCTGAGGCAGAGGACATCATGTTAAAATGGAGAAGTCCTACCTATTGAGGGATTCACATTTTGGTTGACGTAGTTCTCTTGTCCTCAGAATTTACTAATTGAAAGTCAGCTTTGTGTAGGGTCCTGAAGATGAGTGTTAGACACTTCGAGGGAAAGAATAAATTTTTAGGACTCTATTTTACTTAATGTCTAACTTATGCCCTTTGTTTTGACAACCCCATCATTTTTGATATCCCCCACTCCCATCCCACCGAATGTGCCCCCCCTCCCAACTGACCCCACACTTGCAACAAAGAAGATGAGTTAAACAAAAGCAAGTGAGGCAGTGATCCTATCTACCTGTCATTGGAGGCAGCAGTCTGCCCTTGGAGTCTCCACTCCTCTCTGTCAAGGCTGAATGGGGTGTGTTCCAGGGCCATCACTAGTTTGTCAGTCACTGAGCATTTGGCTTCCTATGAGCGATCTTTGTATTTATGTCACTCCACTTCCTTGTGTAAAGCGGGCTCTTCTGGTTCCATTATCTCACCCTGCATCTGTTGATAGAAGTTTCTCTGAATTCCTCGTATCCATCATTTCTCACCAATAGCGTCCCATTCATCCACAGGCCTTCAATTGCCCCCACAGTCCTCTAATTGAAGGGAAATGCACTTTCTTCTATTTGTTTGCTAGTGACTGAAGTTGCCATGTTTTAAGAACTAGTAATTCAATGTCCCTTCAGTTTTGTTTGAAGGTCTTTTGCATTTAATCTGATGAACTGATTTCTATCCTCAGCCTAAGAGGAGTGTCGACCCCCTGGATCCTCCCTCTGTCTGACACAGTTGACTTGGAGGAATAATATTCGACATTTGTATATGTCAAAGTTTGCAAGGTTCTTATTGTTTGAATGATCTGATTGGAGCTTCCCAAGGACCTTGTTTGGTACCCTCACCTCTGACACTTAATAATCAACCTGAGATGAACTTAAATTTTGTATCTTGTTTGTATGGTCTCCCTCATCAGAATATGAGCTCCTTGGGGGCAAGGGCATGTTTTAACCTTTCCTGGCATCCCCAGCATTTAGCATGCTGCCTAGAATATAATAAATGCTTAAGAAAAGCTTGTTGACTCCACAGTACTTTTGTGGGTAAGGAGGTTTACTGAACCTCAGTTTCCTCCACTGAAAAATTAGAAGGTTGGGATGGTGATCTAAAAGGTTCTTTTTTAGCTTTAGACCCATGAGCCTCTGACTCTAGCAATAAAGGTACTGCAGGAATTCTTATTAACTCTATTTTATAAAAGGCATCTAGGTAGAAGTGCTGGATCTGGAGTTGGAAAGACTTGAGTTCAAATCCAGCCTTAGACAGTGATTAGCTGTGTAACTCTGGACAAGTCACTTGACTTTTGTTTGCCTCAGTTTAGTCAACATGAGAGTTGTTATGAGGATAAAATTAGGTGATATTTGTAAAGCACTTTGCACAGAGCCTGGCACATAGTAGGTACTATAGAAATTTTATTTATTTATTAATTATAAGAAATTTTTAAAGATGATTTGCCCATGTTCACAGGCTAGTCAATATGTGAGACTGGATTGAAACCCAGCCCTTACTAACTCCTGATCCACCTCTCTTTTTACTATGCCATACTGCCTAGATTGAAATCTAGACCTAATTTCTAGGGACTAGATTACTGAAGAGTTTCACTTATTTGTCCCATGGCACAGAATCCAAGAATATTGTGGGAAGGAGATATCAAGGTGATATCACTATCATCGTCAGTAAATAAGGGCACATTATATGATTTAACCATGATGTGGTAGTAAATAAATGGATGAGATAGAGCATTTGCCAACCCTGGGTCTTCGAATCATTTTTCACTGCTACCTTTCCCTGCTTCTCTGGTTAAAAACATTTTTAAAAACTCAATAACAAGCAGGAGGTGTGACATGTACTTATAATATTTGCTTCTGGAGAGGTCAAGGCTGGTGGATTACTTGAGCACAGGAATTCTGAGCTTGACTTGGCCAAGACCAATCAGGTTTCAACAGAAAGTTCAGTACCAATATGGTGTGTTGCTGTCAGCAGGGGACCACCAGGCTGCTTGAAAAGGAAAAAAAAAATGGTCCAGGCCAGAAAATGAAGCATGTTGGTGACTTCTTTCCAATCAAATAGAAGGATAGAGCACATGACCATGAAGGCATTTTCCAGCCCAGGAGAGATAGGGAGACCGAACCTCAAACAACAACAATGACAGAAAATAATCTTGCGGGATCAAGCTGGTTACATTTTCTAATATGCTATTTTATGTGCATGGCTTTCTACTCTGTTACTTTTTAAAGTATGCTAGTAAGGAATCCTTTTCATTTGCAAATACAGTTCTCCCTTCCACATAGTGACTTTTCCCATCACAGTTTTGATATATCATTGGTCATCGTAAGAAATTAAATGGGAATTTTGGGGGAGTTTTGAGACATCTCAGATGACATAGGAAGGCCAGCAGATGTCAGAGAAAAAGTTTGGGAACTCAGAAATACATATATCTATATATGCATATGTATATCTATATGTATACCTATATTTATATCTAGATATATGTGTATATACAATCTATATATATATATATATATCTATATGTCTTTATATACACATGCAAACACACATGTATACATACACACCCACATATGCATCTATGTTATTGCGATATGTAGTACTGCAATATATAGTAATGCCGTTTACAATTTTGTATAATATGAGTGTATTTTATCTTTTAATACCATAATAATTCTTTTTGCTTTTCTGGTATGAAGGGAGGGCCAAAATTTTTTTAACCTGGAGTTTCCAAATCTCGGAGGTACTGTGCACCTAGCCCTTGCAACGTGGAAAGGATAATTAACTGTAGAAATCAGCGCTAGAAGGAACTTGATTTTAAAGCTGATGAAACTGAAGCCCAGAGAGTTTACGAGACCTGTCCAAGGTCCCACAGGTTACAGTGGGACCAAAATTGGAACACAAGCATCATGACTCCAAATCTAAAGTCCTTTCCCGGACATTACCCTTGACTATCATTAAAACTCAATTCCATTCCATCCAATTCAAGAGATATTTTACCAAGCACCTCGGACAGCTCCCTATTGCTTTCATCTGGCATTTAAAACTTCGCAGTCTGGATCCCATCTGATTTTTGAGACTGAGGCTTTTCCTCATCTTCCTAACTGTTAGTACCACCCCTAAATAACTTTGTGTTACATTGCATATGTTTTGTGTTGATTTTATCTGTGACTATTTTCTTTTTCTTTGATTGTCTTTGTAGTCTTTGAACCAAGGACACTGGTTGATACATGGCAGGAATAAATAAAGTGCTTACGATGTGCTCGGTGCTGCAGAAATAAAGATAAAAAGTGACATGGCCACTGTCCTCAAATAGCTTATGTTTTATAGGGCAGGAACGGGTGTGCGTGGAAGTATTACACCATGTCAGAATGATGAGGACAGAATAAGGGTTTAGATGGAGGCTTTTGAAAACCAGAATCCCCTTCATTAAACAAAATGTTGTATTTCTTCTTTTTAAGATTTAGCTCATAATAGCTCCAGCTTTCCTCCAGCGCTTTCCCCTCCTCACCTCAAAGTATTTTTTGTATCCTATTGCAACTGAAACAAACCAACAGATGTTTGTTGATTGATTAATTCATTGATTCTGCCTAATTCCCCTCCAAGTCCAATAAGAAGGGGAAGAGCAGCTGGCAGAAGCCTGAAAGTTAGGCCACAAAATGGGAAATAAGCAAAAACTGCCCAATTATTTCAGGATGGGCTATTATTGGTTAATGTTGGGGATTTTTATTAGTTGCCCCCAATACCTTTATCTCTTTGTGTCCACAGAGAATGGCACAGTGCCTCCCACATAATGGGTGGCTGATAAATACTTTTCAGATTAGACTGTGCTGCCCCAAATATCCAGATAATTTAGGTGTAATTGTCGCAGAGTTTGGATTACCTCCCAAATCGCCTTTCTATTTTTGTCATCAATTTTATCTTGAGTACATGACCACAGACTTTCTTGACTCCCGAAAATGTTTGAATCCTTCTCCATATGACACTAACCATGTATGGTTTGGAGCACACAGCTGCATCAGGGATACCCAGCAGGTCAAAAGGCCATAGCTAGGGACTGATCTTGTCATCTAGCCAGCAAAGGGAGGCTGGTTTTGAACTCTTCCCCTGGGCCTATGAGTAGAGCTGTGACAGAGAGTCAATGGTGTCTATTCCAAAGATTTCCCTAATGCTTCAAGTCTGGACAGCCAACAAGAAACGGAAATAAACAAGCTTGGAGCATCACTGCCCTAATGAATGGGCCTGGGAGCAGCTTGCAGCTCTTAACAAAGGGTAGGAGCTGTTGATGTCAGTTCAGGTAGTGGTTTGGGACCTCTCTGGGATTTTGGGGAGGGGATGCCTTACAGGCTGATGTTTCTGCCTATGGGGCACCCATCTTTCTTTTCAGGGTACTGGATTGAGCAGGACATGTCTGTGTGTTTGGGTCATGCTGGGCTCAGGGGGATTTCCACTGGGGACAATGCAGCTCTGGTGTGCCTAGGTATGTATATCAACTCATTTTTAATAATGTTGAAGTACGGACACCAAACCAAACAGGAAAATAAGATTTCTTTATTAAAGTGATTTTATTAAGTCTGTTTTTCACACTGGAGAGGGGGCAGCAGCATGTTTGTGCTCATGTTTGTGTGGGGGGGAGTGAGAGCCAGGGTATGCACACGGTCTTGCCTTTGGAAAAGGCAGCTGGGTTGCTGTGCATCTTGGAATGGAGTGAGCTTGGTTTCCTGACCTCTTATCAGCCATTTAGGGGCTCTCTGGTTTTTAAATGGTTTGATGGGAGCTGAAGCCAAATGTCCTGTCATTTAATAACCAAGCCCACACAGGGCTCTTTTCAAAATACCACTGCTCAGAGCATCTGCTGTTATTAAGACTGAAGTTCCCCACACTGCCTCCCTCCCCCTGCACCCCCCCCTTGCTGGAGAAGACCTCCATTCTACTTCTCTCATCACTTGCCGAGCAGGAATAATCTGCTGCCTGTGGCTGCCTAGAGCTAACATGGGCCAGCCAGCATGCCAGGGACTGGGTGGCCAGGTTCTGCTTTATTGCAGATTATAAAGTAAACTTTGCCCTTTTTCTTAATAAATGTTCTAAAAATGCTCTGTGAATCAGGAATGAGCCAGCTATTGTGTCCAGTTAACATCATCATAATTTAAAACCTAGTGCCAATCTGTATTTCACACTGGATCTCAAATAAAGGAAAAATGTTAACTGTTTGTCCATCCAACTGATGGGGAACTGGGGGTTGGCAGTTCTCTCTCCATTAGCTAATTAGAAAATGTTCTGAGGCAGCAGAAAGAGAAATGGCTCTGGGCTCAAATTTCAGCTTTGTCACTTGTCACCTGTGTGTGTCTGGGTCTCAGCTCCTTCCTATGTCAAATGAGGGGGTTGGAGCAGAGAATCTGGGTTCCAATGTCATGTCTGAAACTTACCAGATACATGATCTTGAGAAAACTACCTCATTCCCCCTCTGCAACCTAAGTTTCCTTATCTATATGTTGGATCAGAATGTTGGAGCAGATGGCCTCGAAGGTCCTTTCCAGCTCTAGAGACAATCCTGGGAAAGGCAGCATAATGTAGTGGTCCAAGAGCCATCTCAGAGCTCAGAAGACCTGGGTTCAAGTCTTTCCTCAGGCACATGCTAGCATTGTGACCTTGGGCCAATCCCTTGGTTTCTAGGTGCTTCTGGCTATTCTCTAAGACTAGACATTGACATTGCAGGGAAGGTCTATTGGTAGAGGGAGTTTCCCCATTTAGAACTTCAAGAAATCAATGATCTAGTCTCTCTTCCTAAAATTCAAACTAAACTCATCATAACTCGTCTTTGCAGGTACATTATGTCAGGGTCTGTAGCCTCTTCCGAACCACTGCTGTGAATGCAAATTGAACAGAGGCAAAGCTTGGCTAATAAAACAACTGCCATTTCAATGGTGCTTGAACATTTACAAAGTACATTGCATGTGTGAGCTCACCAGACTTCATGGCAACCCTGAGTGATAGGGAGATAGTATTAGCATCATTGTGTTTATTTTACAGATGAGGAAACTGAGGCTCAGAAGGGTAATGTGGCATGACCAATTTCACTGAGAAAGTGTCAGGAATGGGATTTGAACCCATGTGTCTGACTGCAGAACCAGTTCTTCTTTCATGGAAGTTGTCTTTTCATGGCTCCAAATCCATCCTCTAATTCTCTGCCATCTAGGGTGGGATTGGCTGGATCACCACCCTTAATGTTCAGTGTCCCCAGGCCAAAGCATTCTCCATCTAGTGTCCAATAATGGGAACATGGGCTCTTTATACTGAGTCAAGCAGGTGTTTAGACAAAAGGCTCAGTCTGTCACTGGGACTTTTTGATGATTTTGTTCTGGTTTCTGTTCAAGAACAATGTGGATGAAATCTCTAGTAAGTGAAGAAACTGACCTGAGCCTGAGTAGGGAGGAGATGACTTATGAGGAATGGTTTGTGTATGTGCTTATCCTTTGTGTTTTTGTGTGTCTCTGCCTGTATGTGGGGGTATACATGCTACTTATTGATCTGACTTCTGCTTCCCAGACACCAATTGGGGAGCAGTCTTTCAACTACTTCAGGACAACTACTATGCTCTCTCTGACTTTTCTGTTCTCCAAGCTAAGCACCCCCAGTGTACAGGAAAGCTAGAAATAGCATGGGACCAAGATGGAGGTCAAACTGTTCATAATGATCATCATTTCATTCATAGGATCATGGAACTAGAGCTGGATCAGGCCTATCAGACCTCAGAGAGATGGGAAAACCAAGTCCATTATTTTATGGCTGACATAACAAGTGCAGAGAAATGAAGTGATTTTCCAGACTCCCAGTGGTGCTGGGATGGGATTCAAACCCAGATCTTCCTAACTCCAAAGTCATGACTTCATCCATTAAACCACAGTTACTTCCCTAAGTACCTCTGCCCAGAGGATATGTGTGTGTGTGTGTGTGTGTGTGTGTGTGTGTGTGTGTGTAATTGTGTGCTGTTGGAAAGGCAATCGTAGTGCCTGGAAGGATACAAAGCAGAAATGAATGTGAGATGCAAGTACGAGTGTGGGCATAGGAAGTTTGAATGAGCTGCAGTATTATCCAAATATCATCTGCATGAAATTTTACTCTTTTTCAAAAACCAGTGTGAAAAACTTATCCACCAATACAGATTAGGACATCTTCCACAGTGGTTGCCTTAGAGAATTACCTGGGGGCACTGATAAATCTAGTATAGGTGAGGGCTAGGATTTGAACTCAGGTCTTCCTAATGCAGAGGAAGGTTTACTATCCACTCAATCACACTGCCTCTCTCATGAAGTCATAACTTAAAAATAATATTATCTATACTTAACACTGAAATTGTGTCAATCATTTAGGGAAAATTCAGACTTCATGGTGTGTGTGTGTGTGTGTGTGTGTGTGTGTGTGTGTGTGTGAGAGAGAGAGAGAGAGAGAGAGAGAGAGAGAGAGAGAGACAGAGAGAGAGAGAGAGACAGAGAGAGAGAAAGAGAGAGAGACAGAGACAGAGAGAGAAACAGAGAGACAGAGACAGAAACAGAGACAGAAACAGAGAGATAAACAGAGAGACAAAGAAAGAGAGAGAGAAAGAGAGATTAGTAGACTTTGAGTGCTAGTTTTATGTGAAGCATAAGTTTTCTTTGTTTTATTTTTTTAACAAGAATACTCCTTTAATGGATGAATTCCAGATGCTATGTTTAATAATGTTAGTCATATCTCTCTGAGAATAAATTATTACAAATAAACTACAATAATTTATCAACTAACACTCTTGTGATCTCAAAGAATTAAGCCACTTTCCAATGATTCTCACAGCCAGATGATATTCTCAAAGAGGACACCCTAATAAATAAGTCAATGCTACAAAATCTATGAATGACCCTATGAATGGGATAGGACTGACAAACCTGCCCTGATTCCACTCCCCCCAAATCCAAATTGCATTTTGAGGTCTTTAAAATAGAATATAAGTGATATCTTCCAAGAAGCACCCTTTATCACTAATTTACTTGTTCTGGGAAAATGTTTTCTGGGATCAGAATCAATGGAACTTTCATTTTGTTTGAGAAAAAGTGACAGAATTCAGAAAGATGATGATGGTCTAAGGGCCCAAAGAGGAACCGACTGGAGCTGATTCTTCTGAAGGACGCTTTGGTAACAAGTTCAAAGGAACCAGATTAGGGCTTGATTAACCAGCATCAAATGGCAGGAGTGGGGTTCCATCTGCTGTTGAAATCATAAATGGTAAAGCTGTGATTGAGTCAATGGACTGAATGTAAGAATGAATTTTAAAATTTCATGTTTGAGCAGAGTGAGCTCTTTCTTGGGGACACATTAAGCATCATTTACCCCACATCACTTTCAAGGTTCTAAAAATGATTTCTTTTAAACAACACAGTCTTCTCTTTTAGAAAGCCCTCTCACATTTGTCACCCTCTGTTTCATACTATTGACCAGGTTAGACAAAAACTCACAGTCAAGACGTCTTTCACATCAAAACTCCATGGACATGACATTAAAGCCCAAATACTGGGAATGTTGCTACCCCATGTGCTTCCTTGTATGTCTCTGGCCTCTCCTCCATCTCCTTTGCTAGAGCTTAGCCCTGCCCTACACCTGTGTGTTGGTACACTCGCTTCTCTTCTCTTTTCACATCTACTAACCTCATCAGCTTCCATGAGTTCAATTATCTACATTACTTCAGTCAGTTCATTACTTCAGTTCAGCTCAGTCATTTCAGTTACACCTGGATCATCACAACCCCATTTGGGGTTTTCTTGGCAAAGATACTGGAGTGGTTTGCCATTTCCTTCTCCAGCTCATTTTAGAGATGAGCAACTGAGTCAAACAGGGATAAGTGACTTGCCCAGGGTCACACAGCTACTTAGTTTCTGAGGCTGGATTTGATCTCAGGTCTTCCTGACACCAGGTCCAATGCTTTGTCCACTGCACCACCTAGCTGCCCATCTCCATTACTATAGAATTTAAATGGTAATTAGAATGGTAGTTAGCATAAGGTATCTACATCATTAGAGAATCTAAATACCCTACCCTAGTTACCACTCTGTTTGAACACATTTCCTCCTTTGGCTCAATGTAGATGACTTCCAAATCCATGCATTCAGTCCCACTCTTTCTTCTGAGCTCCAGTCCCATGTATCTAACTTCTATATCACCACCTGGATTTCTCAGATCCATCTGAAACCCAACATGGCCCCAGATCATCTCATTATCTTATCACCTAAACCTGTCTCTCCTCCCAATTTCCCAATTTCTGTAGGGGGTATAATTTCCCTTGCTTCAATATCATTATGAACTTTTCACTCACTCTTCTCTCATGCCTGTATCTGAATTGTGAAGTCCAACTGGTTCCAATGCCACGTCTCTCCTATCCATCTACTCTACTCACACAGTGACCATTCTACTTAAATGAAGAGAGATAGGAAGGAACATGTGCTGGGCAAGGCAAACCCCTGCCATGACCTTGACGACCACTTCCTTTAAGAGCTCAATAGAGACCTTTTAGGACCATGAAGCCATCAGTGACTGCCCCCCCCCCAACCACTAGAGCTGCTTTTAGCTTAACTTCCACTTCCATCACTGAGGGGAGCAAATCTTTTGGCAAAGGGGTCTACCTTGCTCACCAGAACCAGCACCAACTGCTGATCAACTGATTCTAATAGCCTAACAAAGTAAGAATCCTGGGGCTGGCAGTTCCACTAGCCCTGCTTTTAACCCACCGATATGGTAGTTCTTCTCGAGGGGCTTGACACCCTGAATGCTTTCAGCAAATGAAGACCCAGAACATAGATGTCTGCACATTGAATTCTTTGGCATTGTAAAGTAGTTCAACCTCAGAAGTGGCTGTGGTTTTATCATTAGAAATGACATAAAAGAGATATCACAATATGCTTGGCTTCTTGCACGTTAAGGATCATGGGATCTTTCCATTACGGCTGGAATCTATGTGTTAGGCCTGCTGAAATAGAATGTGATGTCCTGGAGAGCAGAGGTGGCCTCCTCTTTTCTATTTGTCTTCCAAGTGTTAAACACAATACTTTGTACATTGCAAACACTAATAAAAGCTTTTTTATTCATTTAGTCATCCCCCTATCTTCTGTTACTGGAAATGTTGCAGTAGTCCCCTCATAAGCTTTTCTTCCTTCAATCTGTCCCCTCCCCAATCTTTCCTCCACCCAGTGGCCATATTGCTATTCCTAGAGTGCAGAGCTGACTGCATCACTCTCTTATTTAAGAAACATCAGTGCTCCCCACTGACTTCATGATGAAACTAAAATTCTTTGTTTTTCCTTCCAATGCCCTTCCCAGTCTGCCTGTAGCCTACCTTTCCAGACTCTTTTCACATCAGTCCCCTTACCATGCTGTTCTCCATACATAGTGTTCTATCTCCCAACTCTGAGTCCCACAGCTGGAGGGAACCCCCCTCCTCATTTAATGCATCTTAGGACCTTTAGCTCCTTCCAAGGCTCAGGTCAAATACCTTTTCTGATTCCCCCAATTGTCAATGTCCTCCAAATTCCTTTGAAATTCTGTTTTTCTCATTAAGAAACCTATTTTTCTCTTCAGTAAAATGTAAACATCTTGAGATCTTGAGGGAAGGAACTCTTTAATTTTTGTCATACCTGTAATCCAGAAAATACTACCTGACACCTAGCAGACATTTTTTAAAAAGTACTCATTGACTTGTAGAATTTGTCTAATTATATCAAAATTCAGATATTTAGAAACATTCAGATGATTGACTTGAGATATGTGCCCATGGGGAAGGGAAGGAAAAGGCTATAAACATTTATTAATCCCCCACTATATGCCCCAAACTTTGTTAGGTGCTTTACAAATACCTCATTTAATCCTCACAATAACCTAATGAAGTAGGCATGGCTAACTTGGTTTTACAGTCAGGGAACTAAGGCAGGTGGAGATTATGTGACTTTCCCAATGTCACACATCTACTAAGCATCTGAGGCTAGATTTGAATTCAGGGCATCCTGCCTCTAGGCTGTAATATCAATTAAGTTGGGACTTACTTTTTAAAATGATTAATTATCTTTTATTGAGTCTTACTAGGTGCTAAGCCCCAGACCCAAATCCCTTTTAGGTGCTAAGCCTATGTGGGTGTGAATTGGTAACTAAGGTGGGGCTCCAGGTGGGGCCAATGAAGGGAGGTGCTAACACCAGAGCCAATCATAGGAGCCTAAGTTCTGGTTGCTCAGATGATGTTTGATGATGTCTGAAACTCTATAAAAAGGGAGAACAGAGCTATTTGCTTAAGGCTCTCACCCCTGGAGGTGTGGGACTCTGGGCAGCCACTGTAAGGGCCTTCTGGAGGAACTCAGATGTTGATGGTTCTCTTGATAACTATGAATTGTATTTGGTCTGTTGATGTTTGTAATTCATATTTGCTCTGAAGTTCAGGGTGCTGGCTTTTTCCCCTGAACTAAATGAATGATATGTGTATGCTGGATTAAATTGAGATTGTTATCCTCTTAGCCTTGCTTTCTTTAGTAGCAGATTAAAAGAACCTGGGCTTGCAGCATTCTGTGAGCTGGTTGTTGTTGGTTTTACACCCCCACAGCAGCTGCAAGCAGGATTGTTGAAACACAGGCCTAGTCTTGTATTCACTATATCACCTACCTGTCAAGGAATTGGATAGTCTGGAGTAGGGTAGGCCTTCTATGGTGCCATGGTCACCAACTCTGTACTTCATTTCCTGGTTGTTTCAAACAAATCTCTAGTCAAGTCAATCAGACTAATGGTCAAAATTATCTGGTCACTGAGGTTGTATGAATAACCCTTAAAAAAGTACATTGACCACACCCAGTTCATTAGAATTTAAAGTTAGTTGGAACATTCTTATTCCTACATTCATGTATAATTTAGTCCAGGAGGCAGAGTCAAGATG